>NW_008658050.1:15625-30434 GCF_000695815.1 Acanthisitta chloris | reverse complement strand
GAAACAAGACCTCTGCAAGTTTTTGGGTTCAAGCTGAAACTATGTTTTTTAGGGATAAACATTTAAAGATAAAAAATCATGTTAAAGGTTTCATTAAAGAATAACAAGATGAAAGGAGTTTTTTTACAAAGAAGAGAGACTACAATTCAAATAATTTTAGAGTCATCCCTAAGTGTTTTTCATCCTGCAGAATTTGCTTGTGCATTTTGATTTCTTGGAGGTAAGCTACTTTTGTTTTAACTTATTACTTACTCTTGTCTTTTTTTTGAATGTAGAAATGGAAGGAGGGATCTTTGTGCAAATCACCTCTCTGAAAGGGAGTTGCTGAGTCTAAAATACCTGAGATATTTGTGTAGCCGTTGTACTAAGATAGATTCTTCCAAAGTGCAGTTCCTTGCAACTGTCTAGACATCTAAGCCTTAGAAAGCTAGATTTGAGAGCAATCATATCCTAAGTAAGTCGTCCAGCTGGACACCAGTCAAAATCTCACCTAAAATAATCTTGATTCTTGTTCCTGCTCATTCTAAGATCATGACGAGATTGAATTCGCTTTCTTTTTCTGATTGCTGTAAACAAAAAAAGGAAATTAGTACTTGATCATCTTCTGTCTTATTTTTTCTATTGTCATTTCTGCTGGTCTGTTTTGATCTTGTCCTAAAACAAATAAACAAAAGCTTTCTGAAAACATTTGGTTGCTTGGGAAAGTCTTACATTATGTGCCTTTTTCAAATGATCTTTTTTACTTTGACATGGAAGGTGTTCATGAAAAGAATTTTTTGTTTGTTTTAAACTTCAGGATATGAAACACAGGGAGGACTTAAGGCATCTGAATATTTGTAGTGTTGATCCTCCTGGCTGTATGGATATTGATGATGCATTACACTACAGAGAAATAGAAAATGGAAATATAGAGGTACTGTATCAACCTGTCATTTACTTACTTACTTTTTTCTTTATTTTACAAACAGTGCAGTACTGGTAATAGTAAATGACACAAGCCAAGCTCCAGATCTGTTATGAATAAATTAATGGTGTTTGCACTACTGCAAGATGGTAATAAAGAAATGGAGTTGATTTGCATTACATCAGTGTCAAAAGTGGAAATTTAATGTCTTCTAAATTTACCCTGCTTTATCCTCATTTGGCATCAATTAGTATAAAATTTATTTACTGCTTTAGACAAGTATTATAAACAAGGATATTTTCAGCTGGGATAAAGAACTATCAGAAAAAAAAGCTAAGCAACTGCTGAAGTGTCTAAGGAATGATTATTTTATTTTAAAAAAGGCATTAAAAAGCTATAGGTTTATCCTCAGCTTTCTACCCCCTTATGTCTGATTTAGTCAGATTGTCTTCTTTATAAATTAATTTGGAACTGTAATAGTAGGGTGTGCCAAAATGGACAGTCTAGCAAGCAGAAAAGCAAAACCAAACTTGCAATGAGTGTTGAAATAAAAAAAAGAGGTTATTTGAGCCCCCAGGCAAAGAAGAGTTGCATTTGTAATGAATCTAACTTTCCCCTAAATGCACACATGCCCTTACTTTGAGTAATTGCTGCAGCTATTCATTCTTTTAATATCAGTATGATAGGCTCCAACTATTCCTATTATTAAATACAGGAGCTGCTGGAGGGAACTGGGAATGGATTAATTGGGTTGTAAATAAACTCTTGAAAAAGTCTCTTTGGTGTTGAGAACTGTTTCTGTTTCATGAGGTGCATAATGTGATGCTTGTTTTTTAGGTCGGTGTACACATTGCAGATGTCAGTCATTTTATTCGCCCAGGAAATGCTTTGGATGAGGAGTCAGTGAAAAGAGGAACAACAGTGTATCTGTGTGAAAAAGTAACTGTTTTCTACAGCTTTTTGTACAACTAAGTGGTTGGATTTTCATTGCTTTCCTCATTTAGTTCTTGGGAGTAGAGACATCTCTGAACTAAGGACAAAAAGACTCTTTCAAGTTGCACTTAATGGTCTAAGACAATTGTTTTCCCTTTTTATCTTTTAAAATCCATTATCTGGAGAATATCCCTTTCAACTCCTGTTTGAAGTCTTGTTAACATGTGTCTCTGAAACTGGAGTACTGTTTTAACACCTATCTGAAATTGCAGAAGTAGCCTGGTTTTGCTTTTTCTATTGTTTTCCCTTATGATAGCTAAATCTTTGATGTTTTCTATGATTTGCATTTGTTAACAGTATAGTCTTAGTCTGGTTTATTTTACTTCTTACAGATCACAATTTCTTTTCAGAAATAACTGTTACTGAAAAACATGATAGTTCAAATCGATTGTGGAATCAATTTCCTTAAAATAGCTAAATTGTCTTTCAGAAATCTGAGCTTTCTTAGCAAAAAAATAGTTATTACCTCCAAGCTTTTAGTACATTAAAAATCAGGAAGTTAAAATATATACTTATAACTAGTCATGATTTTTATTCTTTTCTTTGCAGAGGATTGATATGGTTCCAGAGTTACTTAGTTCCAACTTATGCTCCCTGAGATCTAATGTGGACAGGTATATGTATATGATCCATACTTTGATCCTGACAAGAAACTACAGATGTTTATGCATGGATGTTAACAGGTTTTCCTCTCCTTCTCCCTCTTACAGGCTTGCATTTTCATGCATATGGGAGATGAACTCTAAGGCTGAAATTCTTAAAACCAAATTTACGAAGAGTGTCATTAATTCCAAGGTTAGTCACATAAAAATTACTATACGAGGAGCAAAAGAAAAACGCTGGAAACCATATTATATAAACACTGATAACAGATTTGGTAATCAAGTTTTCTTTCTGCTTTTTGATTTCTGTTTTCTTAGAAGTAGAAAATGATGCTGAAATCCTGAAAATAAAGTGTTTGATTCTGCCCTGTTCTTTTAAACCTCTAAGGCTGCAAGGTTTTTGTGTGCAGTTACTTTGTGTATGGTATACATATAAGACATGGCTGATATATAGCAGTTAGTCATAATTTTCAATTAAATTCAATGAATTCTGTAGGTGTTTAATACATTTCTGAAAATTAGACCTTTGAAGTATAAAATCCATCTGTGATCACCATAGAAGTCCACTGTAAATGCCTGGTATTTCTTAATAGCTTGCCTAGGTCTGTCCTCATTTGTCCATTATTCTGTGAGGATGACAGGCACTTTAGGTGTTGAATGTAAAGCTTTGTATTCTTGTGAGCCAAGTTTGACAGCAAGCTGACTTTCTGCAAGACAGAACTGTTTTTTTCAGTATTCAATTCTGTGTCATGATGTCTTTCTTTTTCTAACCTCTTCAAGGCTTCTCTCACATATGCTGAAGCACAGATGAGAATTGATTCAGCAGCTATGAATGATGACATTACTACCAGCCTACGTGGACTAAACAAATTGGCAAAAATTCTGAAGAAAAGAAGAATTGATAATGGGTAAGCCATGCAGTGTACCTGTTACATTTTCCCCTCTTTTTTTTTACTGACTTATTTTGCTGTCAAAATGTATAATGGTCCCTGTTTTTCTATTGAAAAACTTACAAAAGAGAGTAAGTTCTTTTTTGCTACCTTAAACCAATGATCAAGTGCATTATATTATTAATCATATTACCTTGCTTAGGCTGCTTTGACAAACACAGTCAAAGTAAGCTTATCTTCTTTTGACTCAGTGTTTGTGTATGTTGTACTGACCCTGTCCACTCATTAAAATAAGCTTGCACTGTGATTTTGCTCATTCACACATACCCATCACTGGGTCATTTGGTCATTTTAATTTGCATAAAAATGCTTATCTTTCCCAAAAATTATATAAACTTGGGATGTTAACTTTCCTTGACAAGGTCAATCAATATAGATCTCTTAGAGTCATTATAAAAACACAGCTAGGGTAGCAGCATTTAAAATTTTAGGAGCTGCTATGGTGTTTGTCAGCACAACAATTGCTGCAAATTTGAACATAAATTCCACAATTTTCTTTTTAATTTCTGCTAATTTTAAATTACACTTTCGTTGATACTGTGCACAGCCTTGCGGCTCAGCTGCTCTGGCTGCTTGACTGTAATTCATGAATACCACTTCCTGTCTTCCAGAGCCTTGACACTTTCCTCACTAGAAATTCGTTTCCACATGGACAGTGAAACTCATGATCCTATTGATCTGCAGACTAAGGAGCTCAAGTATGCATTTTACTTATTAGTTAATCTGGGGTAGGGCTGGAATTAAAGACATGTTTAAGTAGTAACGTTTAGTTACGAGTACAAAGTTCCTATTCTAGTGCAGGACAGTCATGGAGTTGAGGGTGATTTGGGTTGAAAGGACCTTTGAAAATCCTCTAGTCCCAACCTCCCTGCCATGGGCAGGGACACCTTCCACTAGATCAGGTTCCTCAATGCCACATCCAACCTGGCCTTGAACACTGCCAGGGATGGGGCATCCACAGCTTCTCTGGGCAAGCTGATCATTGGAAAGAGAATTCCTCTATTTTACTGCACTATTTTTTTAGCAAGTTCTGAACTGTGAGCTTCAGAGATGAACCTGATTTTACTACTGATTCAGCAGAGCACTAAGTTCAAAACTCTCTACAACTCACAGGTTTCTCTGTGATGCTCTTCTCATGGAAGTAACAGGCAGAAAGTAAAACTTGGAGTTAGGGATTAATGAAACATTAAGAACAACTGAGCAGTTATTGCACATATGCAGTGATACACTTTCACTGAGAAGTTATAGAAACAGGGCTAAAATCTACACTAAGTTCTGTACACACAGCTTTATGTCACAGCTGTATGTCACAGCTTTATGGTGTTTACACGGTGCTTTCAAACTTCATATTTGTAATATTTCGACAGTACCCTTAGAAAGAAATCAAGAGGTTTATCTGCTGGTCTTCTGGGGCATTTTAAAGATATTTAGAATGTTTCATGTTTTTTCTTCTGACTCAGTATTTGAAAGTTTTAGTCTTAAAATTGCTTGCCTAATTGTATAAATGTTCAAACCACTAGTTAATACTACATAATACTGCTAGGATGTTGGAATGTTTCTTTATTAGGCAATCAATGTGTAATTTAATGCTTTTCTAAGAATGTAAAATATTTTATCTTGATAGAGAAACAAATTCCATGGTTGAAGAGTTCATGCTGCTTGCCAATGTTTCTGTAGCACAAAAAATTTACGATGAGTTCCCAGAGTTTGCCTTGCTCCGGAAACATCCTGCTCCTCCCCCATCAAACTACGACATCCTTGTGAAGGCTGCAAAGTGCAAGGCAAGTTTTTACTATGCTAATTAAGTGAATTAGTTATGAATATCTGTGTTTTCTCTCTGGTTGGCAGCTTACCCAAAATAAGGGTTGGAAAGCAGTATTTTGAAAGTGTCAGACTTTGAAATTGCTGGTACTTGTAGGAAGGTAATTGTACCTCTTGATTAAAGGAAGAATCTTGGTTTTTAAACCCTCTCTTAGGTAAAGAAAGCCAGTCACTCTCTTAAGGCTTGTATTGTAACGGCTGTGTGCTGTGAATGTTTCTCCTCTCCAAGTCATACGTGATTTTTGTGTCACTTTTTGGGTTTGAATCATGTGCATTATAGATGTACTTAAAAACTTGTCAGTCACATCAAAGAACATACTTCCCTTAAGCCAGGAAGTAAGAAAAAGTGTTTATAGTTTTCACCCTCTCCTTAGATCAGCTAGAGGTTTAGTTACCTTGAAACAAGTCTGATTTAATTAATGAGTCTGAACAGCAGAAATGTCTTTTCTAGTTTCAGGATCTTTTATTTGAGCTAACTGTTGAACTTTTTACATACTGTGATGTGTATTAAGAACATACTTCCCTTAAGCCAGGAAGTAAGAAAAAGTGTTTATAGTTTTCACCCTCTCCTTAGATCAGCTAGAGGTTTAGTTACCTTGAAACAAGTCTGATTTAATTAATGAGTCTGAACAGCAGAAATGTCTTTTCTAGTTTCAGGATCTTTTATTTGAGCTAACTGTTGAACTTTTTACATACTGTGATGTGTATTCTCCTTTCCCTTTTTTTTTTGCTTTCTCTTTTTTTCCTAAGGGCAACTGAGAAACTCCTGAATTCTCTCAGTGTGATATTGATAGGCTAGCCCAAACCTAGCCCATTTAAATTTTCACTGCTATAAAACTGGAATAATGATTTAATTTGTACTCTAGAAATTATTTTGAAAGTACTGTTTTACTCGGAAAACTAAATTACTGTGCAGAGGCAAATGTTCTTTTAAATAAACCAAAGTGGCTTTTCACTACTCTTGACACAGCCATCACAACTAGGTGTTAATAAGCCACATTTATACTTTAAAAATAAATATTCAATGATTTTAACATAATATAGGCATAAATTGATCTCTAGATCACACCTTGTTGTCAGTGGTGTACATGAAGGAAAGAGCATTTAACTGATCTTGTGATAAAACTTACTTTGCATTTCTGGAAATGAAATTATTCATAATGTATTTTCAGGCTACCTGAATTTTTGTCAGAGGACACTGGCAAACAAGGAGCAAAATGCCATACATTACCAGTTTTAGAAATCACTTTTCCAAGTATACATTGTAATAATTGTGGGGAGAAAATACAACAAGGTCCATTACTGCTTACTTGTGAGTGGATTAGAATCCTGGTGTGGCACAAATACTCTTGTTTTTACATCCTTTCTGATTTAGTCAATAAAAGGATGGAAAAATAAACCCAGAGGAAATAAAACAAGTTGTTAATATTGGCATGCCGTGCTTCTTCATTCTGTATATGTCTTTTCTGAATTCCTAGGCTACTGACTTGGCTGATTTCATTTTTTGGATAGAGCACTAGTAATAATGAGGAAACCTGTATGTGGGTAGATTTATTTATTTAGTTGTAACAGTGGAATTCCATTATGTTAGTGTGAGACTTGTGCCAGTTGCTAAGATTCCTGTGGATGTAGCTATTACATTTCTGTCTATACTCTTTAATATTTGCTAGTAATACTTGACTTTTTTTTATTCTTCTCTCCCTCCAGAATTTGGAAATTAAGACAGATTCAGCTAAGGCTTTAGCTGAATCATTAGACAAGGCCGAATCTCCTACATTCCCCTACCTAAATACATTGTTGAGAATTCTGACCACTCGCTGCATGATGCAAGCTGTTTATTTCTGCTCTGGAATGGATAGTGATTTCCATCACTATGGTTTAGCCTCACCCATTTATACTCACTTTACCTCACCAATTAGAAGGTACTTTTATTTTACAAAAGTTTCAGGCAACAAAAAGAAGTGATTTATTTGTGAAGAAATGCTATTTTAAATTGTGGTGGTGTCCATTTAAAACAAAATGCTGTTTCTGTTCAGTGTTGGGTTTCAGTTGAAACAGCAGTGGCTTACATGGTGATCCGTACTCCTGTAAGCTCCCAGGTTTTCTGTCTACGACTCCTCAGGTCTAGTGACATCTTTTAAAACACTCATAAAAATAATAGAAATGCATCCCCAATGCAGGTCTCTGGCATAGAAATGCACTTTGGGGTCAGTTAGCATTAGTCTCAGCCAGAGTCTGAGGCAGTTTGGCCAGTCATTTTTCAGGTGGAAGCTGTTTAAATGTTGAGGAGACTATTTTATTTATGGAAACATTGCCAATGGGAAACTTGCTGTTGTAGCTGCTGCCTTGTAATGAAATTGTGCTTCTTGGAAAAGCAGGTTGTTTTGAGTCTTTTTCTAACCAAGAAGTATCTGAGTTTTGAGGAAAATAGTTGTCATCATATTTTGCTCCTTAGAAACATTTCAAGTGAAATCTCTTACATGCGGATTAAATTCCTGTGAATTTATGTGGATCATTTGTGAAGCTTCTAGGAATCCAAATAGTAAATTTTAGTTGCTGCCAGATGTCTTGAGAAGTTCCTCACTGAAGTTCTAATAAAAGTTATGTACCAAGAAGTTCAAATGTGATTATGCTTTGCAGCCCAATGGCATTGAAATAGTATTCTACACTAAATTTGTCTAGTTCATGGGAAAGGGAAGAGGGATTGGCTTAAGCTACCATGGTGAAACATGGTCCAAAACATTTAGTCCAAAAATAAAACTTTGTTTCTTTGTAAACATTCAACAGTGCAGGTTCTACTGGTACAATATAGTAAAGAATTTATCTTACAAAACAGTGTAGTTCATTCTGGCCCTGCAGCACACCTTTGGTCAGCAAAGAGCTTGACCTTGAATTAACACAAGGAGTAGTCAGCAGATTGTTATTATTACAAAACTTTTAGATCTGTAAGATTCACAAAACCAGAAGTATATTCAGAAACTTGTTTATTTTCAAAAAGTATATTTTGCTATGTCATTGATCATTTAACCTCATCTTTGCAGGTATGCTGATATTATAGTACATCGGCTTTTGGCAGTGGCCATAGGAGCAGACAGTACTTACCCAGAACTGACTGATAAACACAAACTAGCAGATATGTGCAAAACCCTCAACTACCGACACAAAATGGCACAATATGCACAAAGAGCGTCTGTTGCATTCCATACACAGGCAAGTAGTTCTGAGATGTTAGGATTAGCTTAGGGACAATTGATGTTGATTTTAATGGAAGGGACAGAACACAGAGTTGTACTTTGTTGTGCAAAACCAAGCAAGGCTGCAGAAATCATTAAGACTGAGGGATGCTTCATTGAGAGAGAGTGTAAACATTACATTGCTTGTTCTGAAAAATTCAGAATAATGGCATCTGGAGGATTCTTTTAGTTCTGGGCCTGTTAGGAATATGGTGAATGCTTAATAGTACAGTAATGCTATAAATGGTTTATGGGGTTTTTTTAATCTGCTTTCAATATGTGCTGTGTAATTATCACTAAGTGTAAACTTGTATTTGAATGTTTTACTTCGTTAAGGCAGTGTATTTGTGAGTCAGAATGTTCTAGTGCTCTTTTCCTTATTTGCATATTTTACTTTTATTATAGCTGTTCTTCAAAAGCAAGGGAGTAGTAAATGAAGATGCATATATATTGTTTGTAAGAAAAAATGCAATTGTGGTTCTGATTCCCAAATTCGGGTTAGAAGGAACAGTCTTCTTTGAAGAAAAAGACAAACCAACACCAAGATTGGATTACAACAGTGAGGTATGCTCTTCTTATTAATATTTGTTCTTAAATACCTTTATTTTTTGACTTGGTAAGTGAGCAGGATGACTAAAATCTGTTCTAGCTGGAAGGGTAAGAGGTTTTCTAACTGCAAGTTTCTTAATCTGTACTAGTAGTGCTACTATGGTCTTTGTAAGTCTAAATAAAAAGGTTCTGCCAGAAATTGGTTTCTGTACTAGGTACTAATAACACCTAATTATCTGAGTAAATACTGAAGAAAATGTATATACCATGTGTTATGACATTGAATGAATATTCATGACTGATTTATGGTCATTTTTATTTATATTTAACATTAATATTTTCCTACAAAAATATTTATTTGTATACATGTGTAAGACATGCCAAGGAGTGATACAAAATCTGAACTTTCAGGTACCATCACTTACTGTGGAAGGCACAACATTACATATGTTTGATAAAGTTAAAGTGAATGTTATGTTAGATGATACCAACATCCAACATCAGAAAATTCGGATGGTCCTGGTAGAACCAAAGGTAAGGCACAGGGGTTCATAGAGCCATATTACCCTTCAGTAATGTTTAAAAAAAGCATGCAGTAAACCTGAAATTTAACCCGGAAGGAAAAGCATAAGTTACCAGCAGCCTGTAATGATTGTTTCATCTCTACTCTCAGTAAAACCCAGGTCTGCTTTCACTGGCTCTTGTGAAGAGTAGAGGCCTCTAAATTAAATTTCCATTCTGGGCCCATCAGGGATATTTCTACTGATGAGAAAGATGATGATTGCTGAAGCAGTATCTTGAATTTCATGGTTCTGTAATCAAATCTCCCTTTTGAAATTCTGCCAGAACTCAGTAGGTTCTTCTTTTTGCTCCAGTAAATTGCAGTGTAACTGTGATGGGTGGCTCAGAAGAAAACTATAATTGCTGGCTATCAACAGCAGTTATGTCTTACAACTTCCACAATATAGTAATTCTTTCCTGTAATGTCCTAGTGCTGAATGACTCTGGTCTTAAGACTTTTCAGCTCTGACTTCTTAGTGCATCTGGGACAGCATGGTTTTCATACCACAGGCCTGCTGAGTGTTTTGCATGCTACTTACTACAAGATAGTGCCCTCACAGTAATTGCATTTGACTTTTAGTAAACAGATGGTTGCAATGCAATAATTGAGTATCCTTAATCATGGAGAAAAAACACAACTCAAAAGCAAGACACACATTATTTGTTTTTTCCCAAACACATGTAAATATTCTGATCTTTGGGCTATTATATTAGCTTGAACCATAGAATGGTTTGGATTGGGAAGGATCTTAAAGATCATCTATTTCCAACCCTCCTATTATGGGCAGGGACATCTTCCACTAGACCACATTGCTCCAAGCCCCGTCCGTGTACCAAGCTGCTCCTGCTTGTGAAGGTCCTTACTCTACAAGGAAGTAAATACTATCATTGTAGTTTATCCCTTGATGGAGGACTGGCTGTACTGGTTAATGCAAAATACTTTGTCATCCTAAACAGCATGCAGTGATCACTCCCTTTGTGTCCATTCAAAGGTTCCAGCAACTAAAATACTGTCTCACCCAGAGAGACACATCTCTGTCAGTTCTGATTCCCACATTATCTTGTGAGTTCTGTAGCTCACTATGTATGAAAAGGTACTTAACCCTTCAATGGTTTCAAGCATGAGGCACAATACTGTTACTCAGCTGGTTTGGGGGGGGGGGTGGGGGTCAAGGCCTCTTTTCACCTCTCATTTATACCCCCTGCGTGTGCTAGGTAAGGCGTGGCACCCTGGAATCTGGTACAAAAGACCTGCTGGCACTTTTGGCAGGAGGAGTGCTGCTGCTTGGCTTTGCCTTTTCCAGCTTTTACTAAAGTTCAGAATTCTAGCTGGAATTGTTCTAAGATAAGCAGAACCTGTTGTAGATGATTTTCTAAATCAGAAGTTTCTGATGTTGACACAGTGTTTGTAAAAGATCTGTACAAGTAAATTCAGGTTTTATCATGATAGTAAAAAATTCAGTTAAAATTGTTCTGACTTCTTTTCTTACTGTAGATACTAGGAAATGATGTGCCTGCAGAGGAAAGCAGCAAGAATGAACCAGAGAAAAAGAAAAAGAAGCTACAAAAATAACTGGATATACAAGTTAATAAGTCACATATCAGTTATTTGCCTTTACACATTTTTCCCTATGGGCAAGATGCTAGAAACAGGTTTTATTTACTTTTTTAATACATTTTAATTATCTGTGAAATTTTTTTAAAGCCACTTTTTTATGACTATGTATGCAGAACAATAGTTTTAAAACCAAGTACAGCTACACCTTTGTCTTGTGGGTGAAAATAAATGTTTCTGCAAAGTAAGGAATAATTGTAGTAGTTTTTTTAACAACCCTAAGGCCATTTGAAAGTCACTCAGCAGTGCCTTCTGTTTAGCACCTTGGAACTGAAAGGAATCAAACAATGTAGGTGTGAAAGATATGTCTTTATTCAATTTCACTGCCTTAATTTACAGTTAGACATGTTAAAGGACTCTCATTAAAATCACTAAAAAATAATGTAAACAATGACAGTTTTGTGCAACGTGTGCCAACCAACACATTAAGAGCTACAGAAACAGAATGGTCAAGTGATTTCCACGATAATTCGCACAATAGGTTTCTTCTACTGATCAGTTGTACAAGCATTATAAAAAATATGCATGTTCTGATAAAATAAATATTCCCCATCTAACTGAAGACTACAAAACAGGACAGGACATAATACAGGCAGTTTAGTTGGGGAGATCTTTAATTCTCACACTCACCCTTCTATTACTTCTCCCTTACCTCTAAGAACATATTAATACAGGGTAAAATTAAATGATTTAGTGATTGTTTTTTTTATTTGTGAACACTTAAAAGCCTCTGAGCATATTATAAAACATAAAATTTAAAAATATAACCAAGTCTTAATTATACATACAATGCAGAACAGTTCAGAAACAGATCATAAATTGGACTATGCTGTTTCTCATCTTCCCCTTAAATTAACATTCACTACATTACTAGTTTTAGTAATCACTCTTGCAAAAATAAATCCTTTGTACAGTCCAGAAATATGAAATTCACCCTTTCAAAGTGATTATTATTTGAGAAAATTATCAGGAGAAACAGAAAATACACAAATCATACATAAATCTCATGCAAGCTGTATCTTGCTTTTAAGTGACAAAACCGACAAGCTAAAGCTGAGAACATTTTCAAGGCCCTATTCTATGAAATTCATCTTCCAGAAGTACAAGTTAATTTCCTCCTTTTAACAAAATTCATGCCTTATAAGTTATCAATTCAGTGTTTCCACCTTTCAGTGGGGCACTGTTTCAAGATGATAAAATAGATAACTGAGGATGCTAGACTGAATTACTGTCAATCCAATACACATCACAGAAATAGTGATTAAATTGCTAAAAAGTAAAAATAATTCATGTTGTTTTCTCCTTAGAAAACAAGTGAACGTCTTTTTTGCATTTATTTCTGCAATGTGAGAACTAAAACCAAGTGATGCTTTACTGACAGTAGAGAAGTTTCCCTTTATATGCATTTTTCAGAAAGCCTTCACTGGTGAATGGTTTATGAAAGTGTTCTATTCAACACACAAGTCTCAGGTCTTACACATTGACTTTAATGTCATGTGCTTCTGTTCACACCTCCCCTCTTGAGATCTGAAAGCAACAGACAGCATTTTTTTCACATTTAGGTCTGACCAAGGGTTTCAGGCTTAGTGTGCCAACAGCTACACATCAGCCCCCATCTATGACTTTGGTACAAGTTGTTCTGTGAGTTGTGGAATAGAACAGAAAGCAGAACTTCTATCCAGTTTCCTGGTACTGGGCATCTCTGACTACTTCACCTGGAGCATGTATTAGAATGAACTTCTCTTTATATTAATCCAACAAAGTTTACTTCAGAGCTCTACATATATAGAGCCCAGAAATCTCAGTATTTTCCTTATCTCTTCTTGCCCTCTTAGTCACCAGGGCTGGAAGATTACCACATGGACTTTTTTAGCCCTATTCATATTTACAGATGGTTCTTTACAACAAATGCAATCAAATTTAACTAAATCTGATTTGATTAAACAAAGGGAGGTCTGGGCCCTCCTCCAACCATTAATTCAATTCAATGGCTTTCTTGAAAGTGTCAAGGCTTTGTTTATATTAATACTTTTTGTAGTAAGTGACATAAAAAAAGTTAATTATATTTCTGTAAGCAACAGAGTAATACTGGGAATTAAACATGAGAGAAGTGTAGTGGTTTACTTTAATAGAAGGAAGGCTGTATTATTCTCTTAATGAGGTTCTGACGCCAATTATCTTGTTGCACCTTCTTAGGTTCCTGCCAAAAGGTACTGGAGCATCAGTTTGGGCACAATTGGGAGACACTGGTGGAGTCAGGTGATGAACTCCAAGATCAACACTAATACAATTACTAAGGGGACAACACTATCATTTAATTTTAAAGTAAGCGATAATAGATTTTACTAAAGTACAGAGTAAACTTGACAGATGCAGTTTTCTGTTAAACCAAGTGAAAAACTGTTTAAAGACCTGCTTAAACAGCTCTTTAACATAAAGCTTATTTTATATTACTTAGAAAACTAAACTTTGGGGTTTGCTTTCATTGCACACCCAGCAGTTCATTTCTGTACTAGTGCTAGTATTCATGAAGCCACACAATACATCTGATCAGGGAAAAGCAATCCAAATCAAAACTAACACTCGCTTTTTCTCTCCTGCAAAGAAAAATGTCCCTCATGCCTTTAGGAGAGTCAAGTCTTAAAATGTAGGTGTTTTTGCAGTTACATTGCTTCATACTCAAGTTACCCCAGGCTTGCCCTGTCTATCCAAAACATTCATCTGGAAGCTGAAGTTACATCCAGACTCTAAAGACTATGCTCCTCATGGAATCTACCCTAATCACAGAAGGAACACAATTCTGAAACAAACCAACCTGACTGTTTCTCTGTATCAAGTCTAAATGCCTTAATTCTCAAAAATATTCATACCAATAAGTTTGTTAATAAGACCTGAAAAATCCCACATTATTTAAAAACAATACATACCAGACCATTTATTATATTTGCATTAAAAAAGCAAAACAGTAGGTATAATCCAGGTAACTGAGGACATATATAGAAAAACCTATTAGACAACACAGTTCTCCATCAGAAAACTACATACCACTGTTGTGAAATCCCTGAATTTGATTTTCATTTGTATGTTTCCAAGCAGATAGGTTGCAAGTTGTGTTTTGACCACATACTGTACTATGCGGTTTTGCTTTTTGGAAACAGGATTGCTTCTCCGGAGATGTAGCTCTCAGCAACTGATTGTCCTTATGGCTTAAAACTGAACACTCCTAGGTGAACAAAGAAAAGTTGATTTTAAAACAGAATTCGCAGAAATTATCAACCCCCCCCCCCAAGATCCAGACTTACTATCTGCAAATTTCAAGTACAATAAGTACCACCTCTCCCCTTCTGAAATAAGAAATGAAATAACATCCGGAGATGTAGCTCTCAGCAACTGATTGTCCTTATGGCTTAAAACTGAACACTCCTAGGTGAACAAAGAAAAGTTGATTTTAAAACAGAATTCGCAGAAATTATCAACCCCCCCCCCCAAGATCCAGACTTACTATCTGCAAATTTCAAGTACAATAAGTACCACCTCTCCCCTTCTGAAATAAGAAATGAAATAACATGTCTACACAGATC
>NW_008658050.1:0-15539 GCF_000695815.1 Acanthisitta chloris | reverse complement strand
TTCAGCCAGCAGTGTCTGTGCTTTTTTCTTTTCTTCCTCTGGGGGTTCTCTGTTCTGAGAGCTGAATGAAGTACTTAATGCCTTCACACTTAAATCCTAAGTGCAAAATTTGATTTAGTCAGGATCTGGCAACTGAAAGACTAGCAGTGTGAAAAGACAGCTGCATGACATCAGTGTGTCTCTCTAGGACAGGTTTGATACTAGACGATTGATTCTGCTAAGTACATTCACACGTATAATCCACATTCAACGGGGTGACTGGGGCAAGACTTCAGAGTAGATGGGTATTTTTAGAAGTTCTTCTTGTAAGGGCACATTTATCCTAGTCTTAGATGAGCAGAGTTCAACATTTGATGTCAGTGGTCTATAAGATGCCATCAATCTGCACTTCACCTTGGCAGAGAAGCGAAGTCAGGGCTGAATGGGCTTGCTTGAGGTTTTTCTTTTTAGTCTGGTACTACTGGTTGGTACTGTCTCCCTTTCAAGGGCTGTAAACAACACTAAGCTACCAAGTTTGTAAGACTGTAAGACCATAATTACTAAGGCAGAGGAGATGATTGTTTCCCTCCGCCAAAGAAACTACCCTTGCCTCCAGTTCTCTGGAAGAAGTAGCACTCCCTCCTATCAGTCACAAGATTAAGGGTTCAGGAGTCTTGCTAGATACAAATTGTCTTTTGTAACTTATTTTTAGATAGGTCAAAGGGTTTGTAGTGAAATACTGGACCCAAGCAGAAAGTTCACCACTAAGTCAGCGCTAGGTATGGTCTAGGAAACTTGATGCTGAAGTTACAAAAATTAGCAGTGGACAATTTTTCCCCAATAGCAATACAAGAAGCAGCGAGAACAAAAAAGTAAGAGACAAACTACAATACATCAGAAGCTGTGAGCAGCCTCACAACAATATACATGCATATACCTCAGGTTCCTTTGAAACAACCTCTGCCTTTGTCATAAAACATTAATTTTACTGCCAGTTTGAAATACTTGTCCTGCATTTATTCTCTTTTCAATATAATACATGAAATGGTACTATATTAACATCCTTATTATAACATGTTTCTCCCCTTGGGCTTTCTGAAACCAAATAAAAAGGGGAAGAGATGCTTTAGATGGGAAGCCTATCACTTTTGTATCACAGTTTAACTCCTACCTTTGTTCTAAGCAGCTGAGATTTATTCTGAAACATGACAGTATTCACATCATTCTCTCTGCAACTGTTTTCAGCCCCCACAGCATCCATAATGCTGCTTCCACAAGTCTGTGTATTGTAACCACTGTCCACCTGAAATCAAGAAGCAGGGCATGAAAATGTACTGTAATTTATCACAATAAATCCCTCAGATACCTAATATGACTTACATTTGATTAACAGAACTTAATCCAACAAACCAACTATGATCAGTTAATAACAAAAGCAAATTGCACACAGGTCTATCAGAATTAGTTTGGATTAAGGTAAATGTATGTGTACGTAGCAACACAAAAAAATAATTGTAATTGTTATGCTAACTCCACCAAGAGAGGAAAGAGGGGATGGGAAGGAAGGGCCAAAAGGCACAATACCACCTGCATGCCACATCCAATAAGAGAAAATAAATACTTCTAGTATGATGTACATATTCAAAGTTACGCTGAGCTCAGTTCTACACAGAAGCAAAAAAACTAATTTATTTTTACCTGAATACTGCTGTTGTCACAGGGAATTGCACTGCTTTCTGCAAGAGGTGACATGCACATGCGAGAGCTTTCAATACTGAACGTGATGCCTGTCATGAAGCTGGTCATTGGTGTATTGCTATTGCCAATGGTTTCTTTTATCCAAGTGTTTTCCTCTGACGCTTCAGCTGCATCAGCCATATCCACAGTATTATTTTCCTTTAAGCCTTCTATATCCTGAAATGACAACCTTTGATGACAAGCTTCCGAGTGATCTTGTGCGATAGACACAGTTGCTACCACAAGGTGTGTACCACATGCAAAAGCATTACCATCTTCCTGACATAAGTTTATTCCATTATCCGTTTCTGGGAACCGAGCTGCTGCTGGAGAAGCATTTTCCTTGTCTTCCTCATCCTCACTGTGATTCTCAACTGCAATTGGTATTCTAATGACAGAAGTCTGATACTGGGCAGTTCCTCTACAAGCTCCCAGCCTCATAGGGGAACAATTTTTAATTGGAGAACAGCCATCTATATAAGGACTTCTTGTACTCGGCGGTGTCATTCTATTTGAGCAAGAAGGAATATCTGGAGAACGAAATGTAAGTTTTCTTCGGTCTGCAAAAAAACCCAACGGTTTAACTCTACCTGGTATCTGATAGAAAAACTCATCATCCTCAAAGCCTTACAGTCCATTGAATAATTTATAGCCAACTACGTAGGATGTCACTGACCTCTGGTCTCACAAACCCATCAAACCCAGAACCAAAACAAACCCCCAAAACCTAACAAACTACCAGCATATTTTAACTGTCATATTAAAGGCAAATTTTTATCCCATTTTTACCACCAAATTTGTTTTCTATGACATGGTTTGCTGTAATGGAGACCTTGTATTTTCAAATGTCAATAGTACACATTATTCAAAGGAAAATGTGTGAAGGTTGGTTCTGTGGGGTTTTCCTGAACAAATATCAATACACATTCTATAGGCATTTAAATTTGTGGCAGCAGTAAAGTTTAAGAAGATCAAACAAGTGAGAAAACACCTATGCCACCTCCACATACAACAGTGTTAAATACTAAAAGGCTCATCACAGCAAAGTCATGTATAGACATGGTGTTAAGCCCTGCCAGGTATGGACACAGCATGAAATACTGACATTTTCTAGAACAGTGGGGACAGAGTGTTCTTCACTAGTCAGTTTCAGTTTCATTTCAAATAATTTTCGTGAGCACAAGATTTGAAAACTCAAGCCAAACATTCTTTGTCCAATTAAAATGCTTCAGTGTAGGCCAAATCAGAATTGTGAGCTGACTTGGTTCAGGCATATGGCTTTAAACCCTCTCCCAAACTAGATTAACCCTTCAAACTTTTTTTTTTCCATTCCTATTGGGTCTCAATGCCACCTTCTACAATTTCCCTAGTTGATTTTTTGCAAGCATATGCATTTCACATGATTAAGACAGTTCACTGCTGAATAGTAAAATGTATCGTATAGGACAAGACTGCTGGTCTGCCAAGCACAGTAACCTGATTCAAACAAAGACTTCAACAATTTTTATAAACAAAATGTAAGACTACTCAGGAAAGAGCAATACATACACAATTACACCATACCTGAGAGTGGTGACTTTCTTATGTGAAAAGCAATTGGGGAAAAAGTAGGAGAACCATTATGTGCAGGAGACCCCTCTGGAAATGTGGGACTGGTTATACTTCCCAGGCTATAAGTCCTTGTTCCTCCCTGAATAGGACTTGATGAAAACTGACCCTTCAGAAAAACAAAACAAAACCAAAGCTACATAATGTATTTTCATAATGTAAACTTTGACTAATATGTATATATAAAAAGTGTTTTAACTAAAAATCTTGTGAGGCACTGAGGAAGACTAATCCTTTACAACAACAGTCTCTACCATTAGTTTAACTTATATATTACAGTTGCAGCTCTTGACTTGCACCTCATGCCTTCATATAGGAGAAAAGAGCAATGGACTGAAAGTGTCACACAATACCAACTAAGACTATTATATCCATTATATTTAAGAACTATGATAAACCTGAACTGAGAATTAATGCTATCTGTGTATCTACTCAAGCATTTCATCTCAATTTCTTACTCATATCAATGCAGATCAAAGTCAGCCACTATTTCTATTTTAATGTGATCCACGTCACCTGTGTTACCTAATGCAGCAGCAGACAAAAGTACTTCTTAAAAAAAGAGAATGGTGACCGCAATCTTGCTTAAGACTATGGTGCAACAAGAACACTCACTTCTAGCAGTATAATTAACTTGTAGGAATTCTTTACTAGGTTACCATAGTAACTTTTTAAGCCACACTCCTGCTAGGGTACCTCTTTTCCATCCACTTCAGCCACCAAACAGATGAAACTATCACCTAAACCAGTTTAGCTGTCCTATGTCTGCCAGGGAATAAGGTTCATTTAGCTTAATTTAAAAACCAGACATTATGTTCTGTGTTCTCATAAATGTCTGTTCACTGGAAAACTCTGGTCAATGGAAAAGAGAAAAGCATATTTAGCACTGCATTCAAAGATCCAGAAGTCATTTCTTGCACTATAAATGACTTTATGATCTATACAGGAAATAACTGCATCACATGTTCATATCAACTGGTATTTTAGATAGCAGTTCATGGATTTAAACAGGACTTACTTAGTATGCACATTTTATTTAAAAAAAAAAAGGTTTCAACATGCTATTTCAGCACATCTTTTATATGTATCAATTCCTACTCCCTTTTCCAAACAAAATTAAAACATAATTCCTTCTATACAAAAGAACAGCAGCACAACAGAATAATTTAATATAATAAAAAGTCAGTAATATATACTTCCAAGGCTTTTTTTTTTTTCTGTTCACCTTTTTCTAAATTTGGAAAAAACCCCAAACAAACCAACAAACCCACCATCCTTTAGTCTAACACTTAACATTCTCCTAAGTACATCCCATCCAGCCCAGAAAACAGGCTACTTACTGAACTAGATGTGTCCAGGGGGCTTGTGCAGCGGACTGGAGATAATGCTAATGAACACAGCACTCCAAGTGGCTGACTACCACATGGACTACGCAGAGCAGGGGACAAACATGCAGATACATTTCCATTTTCTTCTAAAAACAGCTTTCTTCTGAGTGATGAAGAGCTCAGACTTTCCTGAGACTGATCTTCAAATTCATCAGTTCTAAAATACTCACCTACAAACATAGGAGAGAAGTTGTTTCCAGTAAGGATGCAGAAAAAAAAAAAAGTCTTCCACTACAGGGACATATATAACTAGATTAAAACATTTAATCCAATTTACCAATACAGCAAGTAATTAATTTAATGCGGCACCAATCCCAAAGGACCCCTTGTTATCACTACAAAACGTCTGCTCTGTCTACTAAGGTTGCACTTCTGTCTATTATCCCTTAATACTAAAGTCTGAATCACAGAAAAGAAATAAAAATATATATTGGCTAGCATCTACTTCCTGGTCTTTTCGCAAAATTGCATTATTCTTCACATCTGAGTTGTGAAAAAGGGATTATTTTACTATGCAAGCAAAACTAGACTCCTTCAGGTCTCACATATGCTTTGATGTCTTCATAATACATCCAGAGATAAACTAGATTCAACTTGAGGATTCAAGTCCAAGCAGTTTACAGTAGGAAAGCACAGGGATGTTAACAAAGACCCATTAAAATATGCTAAGACTTACTAGATTATTTTAGTTTTTTTGCTCTTGCTCTATTCTAATTGGATATTCCCTGTAGATTTTTCATGAACTCACAAACTAAGTGTGGATGGAAGCATTTGTTAAGACAGAAAACCAAAAGGAACAGATATGGTTCTGGTTTTCCATTTTAATTTTTATGGCTCACACTCACAGTGGTGAATTTCTATACTGGAACAGGAACATGCAGCCAACACATTCTAAGATGGCTGTATCCACAAGAGGGCACAGACTCAAGCCCTGCCAGGGGAGGTTTAGGTTGGATATTAGGAAGAGATTTTTTACAGAGAGACTTATCAGACATTGGAATGAGCTGCCTGGGGAGGTGGTGGATTCACCATCCCTGGAGGTTTTCAAGACAAGACTGGATGTGGCACTTAGTGCCATGGTCTAGTGATCATGGTAGGGTTGAACTCTATGATCTTTGAGGTCTCTTCTAACCTGGTTGATTCTGTGATTCCCACATATGCTGCAAGAACAGGACTTTCCAGACCCCTTGCCTGAGAAGGTGGTAGGAATTGTTTGATGTAACAGTTAAAAATCAGACAGTTGGACTCTTGCCTCTTCAGCAGTCATGGCTTTTTTTGCCACCACACAACTTATAGTCACCACCATGGCTTCAGTTAAACTAGAGCTCCAGCATAGCCCAGCCTTGCCTTGAGCAAAGCTATGAGCCTCATGGCCAGCCATCTGTAAGCCAAGCAGCTCCACTAAGGTAAGTAACTGCTCAGTTTGGGGGAGGCAGGGGGTATCTTCTGCTTACAACCTTTTAGGCATTCAGAACTGTTAATAAATTTCATAGAATGATAGAATATCCTGAGTTGGAAGGGACCCACAAGGATCATTGAGTCCAACTCCTGGTCCTGGACATAACAGCCCCAACAATCACACCATGTGCCTGACAGTATTGTCCAAATGCTTCTTGAACTCTGTCAGGCTTGGTGCTGTGACAGCTTCCCTGGGGAGCTGTTCCAGTGCTCGGGCACCCTCTGGGTGAAAAACCTTTTCCTAATATCCAACCCAAACCTCCCCTGACATAGCTTCATACCATTCCCTCAGGTCCAGTCACTGCTCACCACAGAGAGGAGATCAGTGCCTGCCCCTCCACTCCCCTGAGGAAGCTGTAGACTGCTACAAGGTCCACCCTCAGTCTTCTCTTCTCCAGGCTGAAGAATTTCCAGCTGCCCTCCATATCCCTCATCTTTAATTTTTATGTCCACACTCAGATCATATGATTTAAGCCACATGTCCCATGCAACACACGACTGTCTATTTAGAACACATACTTAAAGCTTGCATTCTCACATTAGGATTTCAGTATTTCCTAAGACAATAACACCCAGCAAATAAAACCCCAAGTTTTCTATTTAGACTTTCATAATTAAAAACTTAGATATTGCATGACATACCTAGTATTTTCTCTAAATTAAAATCCACTGGTAAAGACAGTACTGTCTGACAGGAAGCTGCAATGAATAAAGCCAACAAAATTAGCTCACAGTGACCTTACCCTAAAACTGCAGAAACAAAGATCCACTTCAAAATTGCACTGCAATTGAGCTATTTAAATTACAGTTGCAATAAGTGCTAATTAAAGCTACGATTCTGATTTGAGAACACTATATGCAGCACACGAAGCCGAGAGATAAAAACACCAAGAGCTGTAAGAATGCCTCTCCAGAAGCTGCTAACTGAGGAGAGAGGTCTCTGATGAAAGGAAGGATTCAAAAGGACATGGGAGAAAGGTCAAAATACCCTGGGGGAAAACACTATCTATTTATCTAAAATGATATAGTTTAAAAGATATATTAAGATTTGATATTTATTTGGCATAGAAAATCATCAAGATTCTCTAACATAAAACAATCCAACACATTAAAGGTTTCTTGAAACTGTAATTTACCCTTAAACCTGAGGCTTGCATCCACTTCTTAATTCAGAAAAAGGGCAGACTGAGTCAGAAAAACATGCACCCTACAGTCTACAGAGGACTTATTTTACTTCAGAAACAAACACAACAAAGCATAATAGAATTGAATTACTATGAGAAATGAATACTAAAATTAGCAGTACCATACAGTTCAAGAAAAACTATTTCTACAGCAATATTAACAAACAAATAATTCCCCTTTGAAATTAAACAGCCATTAAAAATGGGTTATTTTGCTTCAGAGAAAGCCTGTCATTTCAGACACTGCCTTTTACTCACCATTGCTTTTCCCAGGCTGCAAAGTTATCTGTCTTCCAATTGGAGAAATGTTATCTAAATCTATGGCTACAAAACATAGAACTTATATTTAAGCAGGCACATAAAGTTGTATATAGAGTTTTGAAACCTAGCAACAGCAAGTTAGAATATTTAATACAACTAAACAAAATTTCTGCACCAAAGTCTGAAAGAGATTAGAAATGAGTACTGAAAAATTACCATTACAGCTGATCAAGTGAATTTCAACAGCTTTCTATTAAAAAAAGTCTCAGTGGAGTAGCATCAACATCACTGAAACCTTTGTCTCCTGCAGCCTTCTCTACATTACAGAGGTTTAAAACAAACACTGTTTATGCTTAGCCAAACAGACTATGTTAAAGTAAGACACATTTTCTGAAAATCAGTCAGTCTGGACTTGAAGACAAAGGTGAAGAAACACTTCATCCTTTTCATACAGCAAAAGAACATACTAGATCTTTTTTTTTTTGCCATTCACATTCCCAGATCTAAGATTGCAGCTTATGTTCTCTGCCAAAAAGGTGACAATCTTGCAATTGACAATTAAAAATACACTATCCACAAGCTGCATCTCCTTGATTAAAACAAATTTAAGTGTATAGTCTTTTCTAAATCTTGTAAAAATCCCTACTTATTTAAGAATTTCCTACCAAACAATGCTGCATGCAAATATTACATTATAGCTGACATTTGTTCAGCTTGTAATTCATTTACTATGTATTCTGCTGGTTATAAATAAACTTCAATAACAGCATTAAGAATAAAACCTTATAGTGGCATACACAAAATAAACTTAAAAAACCCATGACCAGTGACAGTGAGCTAGCAGGACACTAAGATGACAACAGAAATTTATGCAGCAAGTAGGATAAAAAAAAATGGAACTCCATTTCCCATATGCTTATATTGAGAGGAAATCAGTCAGAATAAGTAGGATGTGCAAATATCAGAAGGAAAAAGTAAAGTAGAAGACTTAGCTATTACTGTATCAACACAGCCAAGTTATGTATGTAAATTAAACTGGTTGAAGACAGCTTATGAGAGGAAAAAGATTTAAGCATAAGAACCAAAAATAACAAAAAGGAAAAATTCTATAAAACTCTGGATTAATAAATAAATCTTAAACAAAGAAAGCACCTGGACAGAACAGCTGCAAATCTATCAGTTGTGCCACACGTTATCGCTGGTTCTTAAAATTTTAAATTTAGGTTGAAAAAATTATGCTTGTTAATTTCTCCAAAAGCTGCATTATTTTGGGTGCACACACAAAAGCAACTTACATTTAGTTGAATTAAACTGAGAAACTTGCTTGTCTTCGTGTTCAGTCCATGGAGAAGGAACTATGAGTCTTTTTGTGAAAAACTAGAATAGAATAAAACCAAACCAAAAATTGGAAATTCTCAAATTTAGAGTAGTACTCTGAACAATAAAAAAATGTAGAACATAATTCATTATTTCAGGCCCAGAGAGGTTAAAGACAAAACAATTTGAAGACTCCCATGTACTTTATGACACACAGCACCTCAGACCTTTCAAGTTTGCAGTGAAAACTGCATAAAAGTTTCATTTAGCAATAACTGCTCATTTCAAAATATGAATTGTAACTACCATACTTACTGCACAGTAGTTTAAAATAATTCTTTTCAAATTTTCAGTTTGTTAAACTGTATTTTGACAACTGAGGTATTGCACAGAACTGACAGACACTGAAGTAACAGCAGAAGTGATAAGCCAAGGATTTTTGGCATCATTATTACTGTATTTAGCTAAATTGGTTAGTGTGAAATTTCTATGGGTACTGGCACTTCAGTCTTTTTCTTTGAACCAGAAACTGTATCTAATCACCACAGTTGCACTGTGGAACCCCCTGATACTGAGGAGATGAACACTATTACACAGCTTCAAGAAATACACAGCAAATCCTGTTCTCACACTAAATGCAAGACTCACAGCAAATGAAAAAACCTCAGCTTGAGACACACAACTAATAAAGGCATAATTTTTATCAGAGAATGGCTTCAAGCTGTTCAGCTGCATAATCCAGCAGGTTTTACCTCACAAAGAAGAAATATCCTTTTTAATGCAGATTTAGAACAACAGAGCATCTTAGCAGCAAGTCAACTACACAGCACCTCTACAGAATCATAAAACATACTTTTTGTTTGTAGAGACAGAAACTGATAGACTTGCCTACCAGAGCCTTATTTTATTTTAAACTGAAATAGCATTGAAGATTTCTATAGTGAATATTTGGAGCACTTCACTTTTCCTTCTCTGCTACGCAAATGGACAGCAAAAAAATAAAATGAAAAATGGATGGAAAGATATACAAGCTATCAGAATAAAGTCTTGCCTCCAACAAAACAGACTTCGGATGGAACAAAAAAAACCCACCAAAAATCCAATAAAACACTAGCAGTTACTGTAAACCCCCAAATGTTCAATCATTATTATTAACATGAAATTAAGCACTTATAAGAGTTATTTTACTGCTACTTTACCACTAGCCAAGCAATGTGAAACTAAACAGATGCCTGAAGGAAGACAGGAAGAAAAAGACCATGTGGATTCCAACTACAACTGCAAGGGATGAGGACACAAAATTACTTTCATGCTAAATATGGGTTTTGAAATACCTATAATAGATGTGAATCATTTTTGCAGGCAAAACAAATCAATATTTGATAGTGCAAAGTTTTATTACCTCCTCAATAGCTTTTTGCCTTCTGTCTTCTGTCTCCTTATCAATTCTAAGTAATAAATGAAAAAACCTCAGTTATCAAAATCATCACGTAAGTAGGAAAAAAAAATGTAAAGTCCAACCAGTCCAATTTATAGATGCTTAAGAGAAACTTTACAAATGAAATTACACTAACCCCTAAATCTTATTATTCTTTTACTGTTATGTGAAATAATCTTATACTATAAATTTAGAAATATAAATGCACTTCTCAGTTTGATTAATTTGAAAAATATCTGTACCATTTATAAATGGACATTTGCAAATCTTCTATTTACTCCTTGTATCAGTCATAACTGATCTTCCAAAATAATCCATTTAGTTATGTTGAACTTGTCATATGAATAGATTTTACTATTAAAGTTACCATGAGATTAGACTTGCACTATAAAACCAAGCAGAATAAAAAACTAAGCTCTGAGGAATCAAAGGGCAGAAGACAATATTCCTGGAGTGTTTGCAAATTGATTCCTGATATAGCACTTTCTCAGCACAGTTCTCCCAAATAGCTAGTCTGACACATTTTCTTCAGTTTAGAAATAAAGTCTCGCATTTCAGTTTCCATCAATTAACATAATCCCCTTATGCAGCTTTTAACTTAGTTTTAAGGAAAATATTGTCGTTACTCCAGCCATGACATGTGAGATTCTGTATTTCCTTTAACAGTCACCTTCAAGTCTTTCAGTTACTATGCGATTTATTGTAAAATTTCTGGACCTTATAAATGTTCATTGTTGTCTTAGCTGAATCCCAAAGCACTTTTATACACAGTATACCTGAATTACCCTTGAATAATTTTAGATGTCGGTTAGATTACAGACATGATTCGCGATACACACACAAATGTGCCAATGTATAAGCTCTCGCAGCTCTTTCATGCTTATCAGACTTCGAATATATCTGCAATATTTGAACACGCTGTCCTCAATTGTGTCTGCCTAGGTGATGCTAAGGTGATCTAGGAAGACACTTGCACAAAACTCATTGTACCAAAAAATGAGCATATTATCATTGTGTATTTATGCATAGTGGATCACAAGTAATAGGCATTTTTACAAGCCAGATTCCAAAGGAGAAACAAGGGAACTTGGAAAACAGGTCCCAAGTGCTGGTTAATGCAAAAGAGGGTTTTTTTAGTGCATAAGTCCAGAAAAATAACAAAGTGATAATGTCATATATATCTTTAAAAAGAATAAAAACAAGCCAGTCTTGTATGATACTTTAAGCAACGTAGTACTTGAAACTGTGACACAGAAGATGCAGTACAGTTTTTAAAAATAATTAATGAATAATAGCACAGCATGTGGTTTAGAAACCTTCCATTTCCTCCAGCAGAAATAAAAATGGTAGAGGAAAGCTTGTGGACAAGACTGTGGCCACATTATTGACAGACTATTTTTCACTGACACAGTCTGCCAGAAAACATTCTCCTAATCAGCTTGTAAGCAGAGTAATAAATGCACACAGTGCATAGGTGATGTCCAGTTTATGGAAACAGTAATACTACACAAAATCAAGTCTACACACGATACACAGAGTTTTCCAAGCAGTCATGAGCTTTTACACTGTGCTGCTCCTCAGATTAATTTTACCACATTACAGAGAACTAACAGTTTGAAATATTTATACAGTTTCCCATGCTTGTGGTTGTCTGCAACTAATTCAGAAAATTACTTGTTAACAAGTATATTATTTCTTGCTAACAAGAGTATATAGTTTATATAGCATAAGGCATGGGCCTTATGCTATATAAAACTCAATTCTCTTATCAGTAACTTTTAATACCAAGAGCTGTATTCACGATGCTTTACTTCCCATAAAACTGTATTTATGAAACGTAAATTAAAATTAATTTCCATGCAAAATCCTACATATACACATCTATATGTATATGTATTTAACGATGTACAGTTTGCAGCCATCAGAAATAACTGCCTCAGTCCGTACTACATTTAAACATGCAAGCATGGACACAGCAAATCTACACATGGACAAACCAGCCTCTTTCCAGTCATCGATGACTTAAGGAAAAAAAAAATCAGTCGGTATGAAACAGTGGGACAGCCTGAAACAACACATGTTTATGGTGCCATGTCATTAATTGTCAGAACTGTCACATGAAAGCTAGCTTGCATGTGTTCTAAAAGGCTTCCAGAAACAATGTGATAAGGCTTAAGGATATATAACTTATAAAAACACTAGAGTCTGAAACCTACTAGACGCTAGAGAAAAGCCAAGAAACAAACAGATATCAGGGAAAATAATATTGACATCAAGACATGGAGATTCACAGATATAGTTGAAGACAGTTAAATTCTTCCTACTGCTCTTCCTATTCAAAAAGAGATGTAGGTTCAGTCAGACACTAAGAACAATAGGTTTAATTCACAGTATCTTTTACGATGAGGGTGCCAAAACACTGGAACAGGTTGCTCAGTGAGGTGGTAGATGTCCCATCCCTGAAAAACATTCAAGGTCAGGATGGATGGGACTCTGAGCAACCTGATCTAGACAGGATGGAGAATTGGTTTATTATTCTATTACTGCAATGCTTCATGTCATGAGATGCAGTTCTTTGTGCAAGTTTGTATCTGAGAAATGTACATGTCTATGGGATTCACCAGCACGGCCTCCCCTCAATTACCTTCACTTGGCATGTTGTTCTGTAGCACTAGTGTGTAAAATTATCCCCTGAGATAAGCTCCAAATACCAAGCCTGTTTTACCTACTTGTTTTCCTCATGGAAGCTATTTCCAGAGAAAGGAAAAAGTTGAGATAAGGTCACCAAACTATTTCATGTAACTAGGATTCTTCTCCTCAAAGACAGCAAGCTTATTGGTCCCCACTCCCTCACTTTAAGTCTAAACCTTTCAAAGACAGTACTGGCTTCCCTAGCTACTTTTCCCAGCTCTATCCCTCTGCAGAAGTCCCAAAGACCAAGGAAGCCTGTGCTTCACAGGTCTTTGTATGGAACACTCAGAGAAGACGAACTATGTTGTAACAAGGAGCAAAAGAGGTAGCCTGGTTAACAATCCCTAGCAAGACACAGTCTTGCTTCCATTGACTGATTACACCTGACTGTCTTCCAAACTACAATCAGAGTGGATCAACAGTTCTTAACAACAAAAAGAAGCAACACAGAGGCAGCCTCATCTACAGATTATATCCACATCACGGACATGCAAAAATTTATATTAGAAGATTTGACTAAAAAGTCTTTGATGCTGTGCTGAAATGTAATTAAACAAAAGAACAGTGTTCTAGTATTCAAGCTAAGTTAACTGCATAAGACTAGACTGTAAGTTACCTAGCATGGCTCAAATACATTGCTTGGCGTCGAACATCTTCTGAGTCAATTTCCACAGGATTTATTAGAGCAAGTTGATCAATAGACCATCTAAACTTTCCTGGTGTCTAAAGAAAGAAACAGGCATCTTAATGCTTGCTATTAAAAATAAAGGTAAAAATAAAACTGTGGGACAAATCAAATATCAATGAAACAACACAATCATAGCTTCCATATAGTTTCTGTCAGAGACGATCAAAAGAGTTTCTATTTAAATGATCTACATTTAAAAAAAAAAAAAAAAAGCCAGTCAATCAGGCTTCTTATCCTGGTAGTGGTATTACAATGACTTACAAGATAATGTCAAGTGGAAGATTATAGCTAATATTTAGAGGTGTCAGCTCCTTCTCCATTTCTGAGGATAGATCTACTAGAGATGCATAACTTGGGATGAAATTTAGTTGCTTCTAGATTGCCAAATTGTGGTTCCATGAAAACCCAGTGTGCATACCTAATGCTCTCTTTCACCACCCATTTCAAAGATTGCAACCTCATATACAGCCTGCAAAGTGTCCCTCATAATGCTATGCATAGTGCACAACAAAACCCAACTCAGAAAAAAGTAGCTTCACCCTTTTACTCAACAATTACAAAGTACTTTTAAAATATGTTGAAAAATTATCTACTAAGTAAGGCTTTTTAGTTTCATTAGCACAGTATTATCTCTACTGCTTATCAGAAAATAATTTCAACTGCAAACTAGAATGTAATTTGCCACTAAAAAACAGCTGTATATCCAGAAAATCATTAGCTTCATTCTGTGAATATGCAAACAGCTCATAATGGAAGTGCAATTAAGTTTTACTTGCATCCAGCATGCTTAACATGTAAGTGAAACTGGTTTTTTCCACTTTAATGGGACAAGAGCATCACATCCAAAAACTGCTCTTTATGTAGTTTCAGCTGGTTTTGGCACACAATCACCCAATACTTAAAAGAAATTTAGGAAGATATCAAGACTAAGTGACAGTGTTAGTAATAAAAGCAGCATGCTGCTGTGAACAGAACAAACTAATGGCACCAAAATTAGTTAGTTTAGTATATATGTTAAAGTATACTAAATAAAATACTCTAATGTATTTCAAAACATTAGCACTCCATCTATATAGTTACACAACCAAAGGCTACATCTTACAGAGGAAGATTTTGTTGACTTAAAGATGGAAGGGCTGGAGACAATCTGCTCCTGAAGAGTATAATAATCACTGGGACTTTCAAAAGGGTTCAGGATTGTGACTCGTCCTGGAGTTTCTGGTGTTATCTGCATTTTAGGTTCTTCTGTATCACCCATAACACTAAACTATATCTGAAAAAGAGAGAGGGAAAGGAAAAATTAAGGAAAATAATTATGCTCTAAGTCTGGCATTTTAAGGTCATCCTGAAGGCTCTGGGAAGTGATGATCAACCATTCTAGGGTGCCAGCAACATTCAAAAGACTAACAAAAACGAAGTTAGCTTTGTCTTGGACCTACTGACACATAGAGCTAATAAGATAAACGAAAAATAAATAGAACCTATGAAAACCAGACAAGAAGGGACACAGAAAGGGAGGCTAAAAACCCCACATTTAAACTACCGAAAACAACAAGCAACCAAAAAACCCCACAACCGATCACCAGAAGAAACAAAACGGCCACGAAGCCAAGCGCACTCCGGAGTTAGCTCACACAGCCACCGCGGGCGCTCGAGGGTTTCGGGGTAAGGGACCGACTGGCGGCGCGGGTGGCACGGGAACGTCCCGCGCGGGGCCCTCGCTGCCCTCCCGCCCCACGGAGCCCCCACGGCAGGCACAGAAAGGGCCGCAGAGCCCCAGCGGGGCGGAG
>NW_008658049.1:1176-2281 GCF_000695815.1 Acanthisitta chloris | reverse complement strand
GGGATGGAGATGGTCACGGTGAGGGAGATGGTCATGGTCATGGTGAGGGAGATGGAGATGGTCACAGTGAGGGAGATGGGATGGGGTTGGTGCCAATGGCAGTGATGATGATGGAGATGAGATGGTGCCATTGATGATGATGGTGCCAATGACAGTGATGGGGATGGAGATGGGATGGAGACGGGATGGAGATGGGATGGGGATGGGATGGGGATGGGATGGGGATGGAGATGGGATGGAGAGGGGATGGAGATGGGATGGGGATGGAGATGGGATGGGGATGAAGATGGGGAAGGGATGGGTTGGAGATGGGGATGAGGATGGGGATAAAGATGAAGATGGGGATGGAAACAGGATAGAATGGGATGGGGATGGGACTGGGAAGGGGAAGAGGATGGAGGTGGGGAGGGATGGGGATGGGATGGGGATGGGATGGGATGGGGATGGGGATGGGATAGGGATGGGATGGAGGTGAGTTGGGGACGGGATAGGGATGGAGATGAAGTTGGGGATGGAACAGCATTGGTTGAGGACACCTATGGCTTGGGAGGATCATACTGGGACAGAACTGGTATTTGGGCCCCAAGAGCAGCTGAGGGACATGAGCCATCCCACACAGGTGTCACCTGAGCCTTGGTGGCCACAGCCTCAGCATCCAGACCTACCCCTGGACCAAATCCACCTACGGCCACGGCAGGAAGTACATTGCCACTGCCTACGTGATGTCACCCTGAGCTGGGGCAGGGGACACCCCACCCTGCTCTGTGGGCCTGCACTGGGCCAGGGCACTGGGAGCACTGGGCAGCACTGCTTGGGCTGTGGGACATGGACAGCAGTGCTGAGTGACCAGTGTGAGGGTCTGGAGGGAGCTGAGCAGGCCAGAGGGGTCTGTGCCCTGTGTGGAGGCAATGAGGGGACAGAGGAACACCCCCAAATCCCCCTGGGGTGGTGGTTCCTGTCCCAGCAGAAGAGCAGTGGGAAGGGAGAGCTTTGAGGTGGAGAAGAGGATGCTGGAGGGAAATAAATACCATGTCTGGTTGGAGAAGGGTTTGGTTCTCAGCTCACCTTCATCACAGCCCCCAAACTTGTCCCTAGAAACCTTCTT
>NW_008658049.1:545-754 GCF_000695815.1 Acanthisitta chloris | reverse complement strand
TCCTCCTCCATCACATCCCCCAAACCTCTCCCTACCATCCTCTCCCTCCACCTCAGCCCCCAAACATGTCCATACCATCTTCCTTCTCCATCACATCCCCCAAACATGTCCCTCCCATCCTTCTCCTCCATCACATCCCCCAAACCTGTCCCTATCAACCTCCTCCTCCACCTCAGCCCCCACACCTCTCCCTCCCATCCTTCTCCTCC
>NW_008658049.1:0-244 GCF_000695815.1 Acanthisitta chloris | reverse complement strand
TTCCCCCTGCAGGATGGAGCACAAGGCAGCGCTGGGTGACCCTGGGGAGGCTCTTTCCTGGGGGGATCCTCTCCCTGAGGACTCTCCTGGGGACTTTGGTGGGTGCATTTTCTCTCCCCTCCCAGCTGAGCTCCCTCCAGGGGTTGCAGGACCCCAGAGACACCCCCAAACTCCCTCCCAGAGCTGCTCTGGGCTCCAGATGTTCATCCCAGCATCACATTTAGGGGGGCAACAAACCCTGGGG
>NW_008658048.1:0-6404 GCF_000695815.1 Acanthisitta chloris | reverse complement strand
GGTTGGACTTGATGACCTTAGATGTCTTCTCGAACCTTGATGGTTCTATGTTTCTACTACTGCTGTGTAGCCTGATTTGTAGTTTCCCATTTGGATTGGTGCAGATGTGCAGTGATGTGCAGTAGTTGAATTGTTGGGTGTAGATGTCTTTATTAGTTCTGCTGGTTTCAGATAGTTACTTGTGGGAGCCAAAGTATCATAATGGAAGATGATCCCTGCTCTGATATGCTGCCACTATTGGTTAACAGATAAAAATAAAGGACTTTACAGAATGAATAAATAAGAGCAAAGCACATTAAGCTAGATGCATGAGTGTCAGACTGAAAAATTATTTATAGAGGAAGTAGACTTCTTAAGGAGATTATTTTGGTTTGCTGTGACATATGTTGCAAAAATACAAATGTGTAAGACAAAGCTTGCAATATTGATTTGGTTGTTTGTTTGAGGGCATGGTGAAAATTCTGTCAGGTCCTTGAGGGTATGAATATGCCTCACTGGGCCCCGTCCAACCTTGCCTCAGGCTTTCATTCCCAGCCTTGACCATGGGCCTAGAAGCCAGTTTTGTTCAACCCATTCTCTGCCTCCTGCGTCACAGTAGCACTGGTCTCCAGGTCAACCACATCCATGCCTCTGCCTGGCCATGGGACCAGCTGATCTGGACAGACATTCCAGCTTGACCTAGAATGTTTCTGGTCACTATGGACTTTCCTGGAAGATGATTGGTTTGTGTCTGACTCAATTTACCTTCTTTATCTTCTGGAGCAAGTCCATAGGAGGCCACAAAGTTGATAAGAGAACTGGAGCAGTTTGAGTGTAATTGTAACAGCAGTTGAGTGATTCTTACATGCTACAATGACAAATCTATCACATGGCAAGCAGATCAAAGGAGGAGATTCTCCCCATCTACTCTGCTCTCATGAGACCCCACCTGGAATACTGCACACGGTTCTGTTGCCCTCAACACAAGAAGGACATGGAACTGTTGGAGCAAGTCCAGAGGAGGCCACAAAGGTGCTAAGAGGACTGGAGCATCTCCCTTGTGAGGACAGGCTGAGGGAGTTGGGGCTGTTCAGCCTGGAGAAGAGAAGGTTGTGTGGAGACCTCAGAGCAACTTTTCACTATCTGAAGGGGCTCCAGGGAAGTTGCAGAGGGACTCATTGTTAGAAGCTGCAGGGACAGGACTACGGGCAATGGGTACAAATTGCAGGAGGAGAAATTTAGGTTAGATACTAGGGAAAAGGCTTTTTCCTGTGAGGGTGGTGAGACACTGGTACAGGTTGCCCAGGGAGGTAGTGAAAGTCTGGCAGTGTTCAGAGACAGATTGGATGAAGCCTTGAGCAACCTGATCTAGTGGGGAGGTGTCCCTGCCCAGGGCAGAGGGAATTCATAGTAGATGATCTGTGAGGTCCATTCCCCATAGCCCCTAAAATTCTGTGATTCTATCATTCTGTGACTCAGACCTGATCTCAACCTTTTGATTGACTTCCCTGCTTGACCATGTAGCTATCTCATCACCACAACCTCTCTGATGATCCAGGTCAAAGCTGGCTGCTCTGTCTGGACCTGCCATGCTCACCTCCCTTGGGTGCTGCAGGAGGCTCCTTGCATCTAGTTGGGTTGTTCAGCCTCATGTCTCTGGTTCTTTGGGAGCATTCATCCCTCACTGCTTCCTGACAGCATATTGGTCGAGCTGTGGCATTTAAAAAGTGGTAAATAAAAATAAAATTTTGTTTTACAAGATTGGATGTCTTTTTCCTCATGACAGAAGTATTTGAAGTCAGGGACTTGAAAGTGCTTTTTCAATCACAATTACAGTGCCAGTACTGTGAAGTTATAATCACCCTAAGAGCAATTGTTGCATAAATCCTATTACTGAGGAGCTCATTTGAGCCAATTAATAGAAGAAAACTGTTGAGTTGAAGAATTAGAGCTACTGCATTGAAGATCAAACCAAACAAATGTTCAGAGTTTCTCTGTTTACTTCCAGATTGAAAAGTAGTTTGGACACAATATGAACCTAAAAGATCGTATGAAACATCCAGATAGTAAAGCTGCTTGGTCATTACCTGAGTAGGTCAGGCTTCAGCCAGCAATTTTATCCATTCTCTCCAGCCATCCTTTCCCCAAGGGTATCTTCAAGATGAATATTACCTGTTCTTTTCTTCAAGTCAAAGCTGAGTCTCAGCACTGCCAGATTCTCACCATCCCATCAACATTGACAAGTCAGCTGTGGAGCCCACTACACAGCAGTCACTGCTGACATTTTGCATGAGAGAGCTAATTGGTTTCACTTATTTTATGCTGTGGAAGGTTCAGAAGAAGAATGCCAGCCCACTGCTCAATGTTTGCCTGCCTCTTCCCAAGAGGCACCTAGATTAAATTTTTTGAGAAGCTCAAGGTACAGTTTTAATAACATCTTGCAGCTAAAGAAACTCCTCAGTCAGCTGCAGAGCAGTGGCTGTTTATCAGTCCCACTCCCTCTTTCTGCTGTAGCTTTTGGCAAGATCACTATCTGCTTGCAGTGATAAAAGAGAATATTAAGTACATACATCAAAATGAAAGGCATAATAAGTCATTTTGTATCTTACTGTTTATTAAGACTCTTCATCCCTGATTTATTACGAGAGGTGCTTTTAATTGATAGTAGTGAAAATTAAAGCTCTGTCATAATAGATCATATCAATACCTCCTTGTATCCAAGAATAAAAACTAAAACCCAATTACTTACTTCTTCTAAGGAATACTGTGCTGCATGTTTTCATGTGGGAAGCCAGTCTCTTTAGCTGTACTTGCAGACTTAGAGTGGCATTTCAGAATTGTGGGTGATAACTCAGATGTTTTGCTACAATGAGAAGTCAAATAGGAATGTAAGAATTAGGCAGGCTGATGAGAGAATGCTATGAGAGGGACATCATCCTCAGGCAGATATGCAGAGAGGCAGGTGAAAATCAGCAGTCTGGATCTTCACAGCATTACAGGAGCAATCCCAGCTCTTTGTGGAAACACCTCCCTTGTTCTCCTCTCAGATATTAAGTCTAGATAATCTGTCAGTAAGAACAGTGTGGTGAGAATAGGATTTGCAGGGGAAAAGTGCTTTGAAAAACATCCAAGGTCCAAGGTACTAAGGTATGCAAAGATTTGTTTTGGTATCCAAACTGTGGCAAAACAGAGTTCAGAGCAGTGGTCCTGTCCTTCACACATCCAAACTTTTACACTCCTACAGAAATGGCAGATACTTCCACCCATACTCACCTTGAGGATGAAACTTTTACACTCCTACAGAAATGGCAAACACTTCCACCCATACTCACCTTGAGGATACAGTTAAATGACCTTGTGGTTTCCAGCACTGCTCCACTGTGCCCAAAGCTCATGTGCACTTGCCATGTGGCCAGCCTTGGATAACAGCTGGCTAACTTATTTTTGGGATATGACTAAGGCAACTCACACGAGCTTACTGAACCTTTGGGCAAAATGCTGAAAGTATTACCCATTCCCTGGAAGATCAGGGTACATTCATTCCTCCTGTTCAAAGAAATGTAGGTGATATCATGTAACTAATTTGGTTATTCCCATTTTTGTCACACCACATTGAGGTCAGCCAGCTTCCCACATGTTGTTGGCTGCTCCCTTGGAGGCTGACACTTGCTTTTGTATTCACACTGAGAAGGAATTTCTTTGTGGGCACTGACATGAGACTTTGCTGGGTACATGAAAACACAGGAATACAGCAGGAGCCCAGCTCCAAAGCAGTGACTGCTCCCCATGTACTTCAAGGAGCAGCAATCTGCATTATCCTGGGTGACTTTTCTGTCTGCTAATAGATACAGAAAGTCCTTAAGAAAGGTTCAACATTTATCCTTAAGCAGATTTCTGTCCTATTACTCAGTTCTTAATCAGTGATAATATCACTATAAGAGGAATGAATATATCATTGAATCAGAGTATCACAGAATGGGTCAGGTTGGAAGGGAGCACAGTGGGTCATCTGGTCCAACCCCTCTGCTCAAGCAGAGTCATCCTAGAGCACAGGGCATGGGATTGTGATCCAATATATGGTTGCCAGTGACAGCTACCTGCTCACAGGCAGAGAGCAAGCAGGATGAAAAGTGAGATCCTTGATCACTAAGTCTGCTGCCTTGTTGTCACAGAAGACCATGTCATTTAAAGACAGGAGTGTAGTGTAGCAAAGTGGACACAGTTCTGCTGATGGTGTCAGTGGCTTAGAAAGACAGACTGGCTTCCAGTGCACTTGCAGTCATCAGCAAATGAAGCTAAAATATTTGGCACAGAGGCTACTGCTGCAGTACCTTCTTGTAGAAGCAGAAGTTGCACTTTAATTCTTCGTGGTTCCTAGCAGGGGCAAAGGCAGCAAGCCAGAGTCTCCAGGGCTTTCCTCCCAGTGGTTTCTTCCTTTCTGGCACACCAAGACTCAGCCTTCGTGCTTCATTCCTAAGCAGCAACCTCCAGGTTTGCTTACCTTGTGGATGAGACTCAGCTTGGCAGGTGACATCAGGCACCCTCTGTATGAGCTTTCCAAACTGTAGGTGAATATTTGCTTCCAGCACCAACACATATTGTCTGTATGAGCTTTCCAAACTGTAGGTGCATATTTGCTTCCAGCACCAACACATGTTTTCTGGTCCTGCTGCTGCTACAGGGAACCATATCAGGAAAAACAGCTTTGTCTTGTGCAATTTTTACTTTTATCTTTTTCACACAATATGCTGATGGTTAATTAACACAATTAACACAATGCATTCTGTGAAGAGGTAGGCAGGATGGTTTTGGTGTGCATGATGGTTTTGGCCTGCTGCTCCATGGACATTGGTTTCTTTCTGGGAACTTCTGTTTCTTGCTGGTTTTCCTCTACTCTGTTGTGGGTCACTAATGGCTTCAGTCCCTTGGGGATGTCCTTGCCCTGGGATCTCTCACACCAGTGTTGGAGCTGATGGGACCCAATGTGAGCATCCCAGGCAGTTCCTCATCTCCCCTCCCACCCAGGCACCTGCAGACCCTCCCACCCAAACCTGTCAGCTACACCCAGCACAGAAGGTTATTCCAGAACAGCATATTCCTAAGGGGCACATTTTTGCTTCTCCTTTCATCTTAGCTTAGTCGATGTCTAATTAATTTCTCTACAAACATTGTCCTTTAGCTTTAATGGTTATTCATCCTTCCAGGTGCTCAGCTTGGACTTGAACCAAATGAAAGAGAAGAAAATTTACAGCAAATGTGATGGATTGTTTTTTGGCCAGGTCTCAGTGCTACAGGCTGCTTTTTGAAGTGTTCACCCACAGTGGTATCTGAGTCATTAGCCATTTTCCATGCCTGATATTTAAAGTAGATATTTATGGTAACTTTATGGTGACAGCTTATTAAGTTTGGCCCTTAATGAACTGGTAGAGAGGACCCAGTGGAGAACATTGTGATAATTAAGTGGTTTTAAGAACAAGTACTTATGAGAGAAGTATCTCCACTAAGAACAGATTGTTCACAGAATCCTTGTGGCTTGATATAAATTGATTGAAGCATTATCATGACCAAAATCTGAAAAACAAAATTCCCCCAAAAGCAGATTACATAAAACATGCCTTTATGAAAATTGTATGCTGACAGAAACAGCCCATGGAATTCCATGCCATTTCCCCTTTCATTCTTTCAACTCTTAAAAGATATGTATTTACATATTCTGCCTTTTACCAGTGATTTCTTATACAGACTGACAATAAGACACAACTTATATGTCCCTGTCTGCCTTGTCTTTGCTTTTGTATTTTGCTTTGCCATTGTGTTTGAAGTGGAATAATATACACTGGCATAGATTGTGTTTTCTGTTACTTTTGATTACTCAACAAATCATTCCAGAGTGTTCTTTGGGTTTTTTTTTCCTAATTATTGGGTTTGATCTCTGCTTGGGGAATAGGGCATTCTTTGCTGTGCTGTCCTGAAAATAATTGCATTTGCAGCGATTGTTTTCTAATAACAGTTCAGTAGAATAAGTGCTTTGGGGCCAAATCCGGCTTGATTTGTAAGAAGAAAAGAATTTTGCCTGAATAATAATTGAGTAAGGACTTTGTGGGTCATTATTTGTAAAATATTTATACAACCTATGACAGCTACTACATATCTCCAGTACAATAAAGAACAACCATAATGTCAAACCAACTATTATAACATTATCATCCAATTTGGGCAGCATAGTGCCTTGGTATGGACAGGAGGCTTTCACAGATATTCATGAGCTGATGGTTCAGACAGGGGAGAGATAGCTAGAATAAATGATTCAGGACCAGGCTGTGACACTTGCAGCAACACTGAAGAACTATTTGCTTTCCCTAGAGTATTCTCATTTATTTTATACTGGGAAGATTCAGAATCATAGAGTCATAGAATTAAAGGGT
>NW_008658047.1:2821-23547 GCF_000695815.1 Acanthisitta chloris | reverse complement strand
TTTCAAGCTGAGACTAGATATGGCACTGAATGCCATAGTCTAGTAACCATGGTAGGGTTGGACTTGCTGATCTTGGAGGTCTTTTCCAGCCTGGTTAGTTCTATGATTCTATGAAAGACTCGGAGTAACCTCAGTGCTTCTTTTGGCCTAGATTTTTGACTTTTTGTAATAATTTACTCTTTATTTTTTAACTATTCCCTATAGTCATAGATGAATTTTGCTGCTCATGTCTGTTTTGCTGGATGCCTCCTTCTTTCAGCATGATTGCTTTGCTTTGTGTTTCTTAGGAACCCTTTCTGATATTTAGAGAAATGAGAGAAATATCCACAAGAAAACGTGTGAGGCTCTTGTTTGACATATGTTTAATCTGACACTGTTGCCAGAAAATATTTGGCCCCTTTCTGCTTCCATTCCACATGTTTCTGCATTTGTGGAGCACTCTATTGTGTTGAGACAGATTGTGCTGTTGCAGCCTTGTCATGGTGATTGTGGGGCAGCTAACTAGGGAATAGGAGCTGCTAGCAGGGAATAGGATTTGGGTGGATAAGAGTTGATTGGATAACTATTCTGCCTAAAGAGTTTCCTTGAATTAAGTTTGCTGTGCGGTGCTGGTTGTGGTGCAGCTCTGTGAACTGCTCAGAGGACAAAGCAGTGAAGGAGCATATCACAAGAACTTCTGGCTTGGGCATCAGATGAGCTTAAAAAAAAGCTGAACTACCACTTGATACTAATAGCACCAAAAGATGTTCTGGAAAGCCACCTTACAAAGTTTAATGGTGATAAAAATGTAGAGAGAGTGTCTCTGTTAAACATGCTATTTTTATTCAGTCAGTGTGGTACCTTTGCATGGAAGAATGCACAGTAGAATTCAGAAGAGCAGAAGGAAATATAATTGTCTACTACTACTGGTTTATGTATTTTAATTTTTTTTTTTATTATTCACAATTTTTTTGCCTTTGTTCCATCATTTCACTTGCAAAATATGTCAGAATTATGCACAATGTGTAGTTTGTCTTTCTAAGAAAAAGCTGCCTCTTGCTATCCTCTGCTGCTGCAAAAAACTAGCTAAAAATAGGCAGCTTCCTGAAACAGCAGCCAGTCCAGGACAGTTCCTCTGAGAAGGGCTGAATACTCAGTTGTTTGGGTTGGAAAAGACATCTAAGATCATCCAGTCCAACCCAGCGCTGCTGTTCACCACTAACCATATCCCCAGGCCATATCCACACACCTTTTGAATACTTCCATCTCAATCGATTTTTAAAATTTCCACCTGAGAGATGGTAGCTAGTTGGAGAGCAACACTGGTTTTAGTTATGATGACCAGCAGCGGTATAGAATGTTAGCTAATATGTGTGTCTGGCATGTATTAACTTTCTGTGGAGTTCTTATGACAATTTCCTGTCAGGCCAATACCTGACAAGTGTAAATATTTAATGGAACCTTCTGTGCAATGTGTTCATTCTGGCTATTGGTTTTAAAATTTCATGTTGTATTAAATTTGGTGCACATCTATTGCTTATACTCAAATTAATTTCACAGTGTTCAATGTGGAGAAAAATAGTACAGTACTTCTGCTGAGATGTATCAGTCCTGTGGATACACAGGCTCTTGGCTGCTCTTAAAATTGAAATGTTCACATTTAGCTTGTGTGCAATTGGTAGGTTTGAGAAGATAGCAGTCCACTTTGCAGTGCACAGCAAACCAGCTTACCCAATCTTCTGCCCTTATCTTTCCCCTTCTCATCCTTTAGATCAAAAGGCCCTTTCAGCAAAGTTCGCGCTGGTCCTGGTAGGGGTCGGAAGCGTAAGATCGTCCTGTCCAGCCAGTCAGCAGCATCAGAAGGAGGATACCTGGAGCAGACAGATATCTTGGACTTCTGCAGAGATGGCAGCACCACCTTGAAGTTTAATAAGAAAACCAAAGGGCTTATAGATGGCCTTACTAAATTCTTCACTCCCTCTCCTGATGGGCGAAAAGCTCGAGGGGAAGTAGTAGACTATTCTCAGCAGTACAGGATCAGGAAAAAGGGTACCAGGAAATCTAGCACTTCAGAATGGCCCACAGGTAAAGATTTTTCACCCTGGCAATGTAAGTATTCTGTACACCAAGCAAATATTCAAAGGCTAGGACGTTGAAGTGACTAGAATTGTTATAGGCTTTAAACTTTGAGCTGAAAGTTACCTGATGCAGTTATCTTTGGTGCACTGAGGTAGAATACCAGTTGGAAAAAGGAAGTGGTCCTAGAGACCTTTACCTCTTTACATATGATGGCAAAGTGTGATGAGGGATTAAATGATTATGGTGAGGTAAAATGCTCTTTGGTAAGGAGGTGAAGACAATTTTATCTCTCATTTTCAGACAATCAAGATGGCTGGGATGGAAAGCAAGAAAGTGAAGAGCGTTTTTTTGGGACCCAGGATGTCTTAACTGAAAAAGACATGGAGTTGTTTAGAGATATTCAGGAACAAGCACTGCAGGTAAAGTTAAATTTTCAGTGTCTGACAGTAAGTATGGAACCTGTAAAAGAAATTTGAACAAAACAGTGTGAAGGGTAGTGTGTGACAATGCTTACTAATTTCTTTTTGAGAGTCACATGGTTGCTTGAAGTGTGACTGGTACTGGGTTTTAGTGTCAGAAAGCAACACCTGCACCTTCCTAACTCCCTGTGAGTTTGAGTAGGATGGACTGTGTAGATAAGAATGTTTTAATGTATTAGAAGTCTTTTACTTGGAAATTCACAAAGGCTTGGGTTTTTTTCCCCTTGCATAGAAAGTAGGGGTGACTGGGCCTCCTGATCCACAAGTCCGCTGCCCTTCTGTCATCGAATTTGGCAAGTTTGAAATCCAGACCTGGTACTCCTCCCCGTATCCACAGGAGTACTCGAGGTATGACTCTTCAGTGTTTATGGGAAAGCTGTACTCCAGCAGGCATAGAAATCTTACATGTTTTGGCATCTGAAAGATTGTTCTGCTGTACTGTGTGTATAGTTGTTTTGAGGTTCTCTTGCTTAAGAACTTCGCAAACTGTCTGAAGTGCAAACTCTCCACACTTTATTCAGAGAGAGGAAGAAGTTCGAAGGGCTATAGCTAGAGGAAGAAAATTAGCTGGAGAAGAGAAGACTGCGTGGAGACCTCAGGGCAACTTTTCAATATCTGAAGGGCCTACAAGGAGCTGGAGAGGGACTCTTTGTTAGGAGCTGCAGTGATAGGACAAGGGATAAGGAGTTCAAGCTGAAGGAGGGGAAGTTTAGATGAGATATTAGAAAAAAGTGTTTTCCTGTGCGGGTGCTGAGACACTGGCACAGGTTGCTCAGGGATGTGGTGGCTGCCCCAACCCTGGCAGTGTTCAGAACCAGTTTGAATGAGGCCTTGCGCAGCCTGGTCTAGTGAGGATGTGTCCCTGCCGATGGCAGGGGGTTGGGACTAGATGATTGATAAGGTCCATTCCAGCCCTTAAATTTATGATTCTGTGGTGATTCTATGATTAAGTGAAACTCCTTATTCTGCCATGTAATAAGAACATGGAGTCTGTCATGAGCAATTATTCTGCCTGTAGTAAAGACATCGAAGGTAACTGAAAATAGCGCTCCTGCCCAAGCCAGAATATGTAAATGGAGTTAAATCACAACAATACTGGGGCACTTGCACTCCAGTTGTTCATGCCAGCGTAACATGTAAAACAATATGAAAGCAAACAGAGAGGTGGTAACGTGACCCGTTGATCAAGGGTATGTGCATAGAGTTGTGTGCGAGGAGGGAAGCAAGGGAATAGGAACTGTTTATCTCACCCATCCTAGTATCACTAGTGTAAAACCTGGTGGGGGGAGGAGAGGGTGTCACTGTTTTTTGCTAGGATTTTAATCAGTGCATCTATTTCTTCTGGCATAACTTAATAATGTAAATGTAATTATGCAGGACATTAAGAACATTTTTAAATATGCATTTGTTACAGAATTAGTAAGTGTCATGACTTTAACTATGGTAAGGTGGTTTTGCCCTCATTAGCACATACACAAGGTCAGTATATATTGGGTTTGTTTTCATCAAGATCTCTGTCTGCAGGAGTGGGGAATTATATACAAAAGTCTGTATTTTCGGTCTTTGATCTTTCTTTATCTTTGCTTACAGGCTTCCCAAGTTGTACCTTTGTGAATTCTGTCTAAAGTACATGAAAAGCAGAACTATTCTCCAACAGCATATGAAAAAATGTGGCTGGTTTCATCCCCCGGCCAATGAAATCTACAGAAAAAACAATATTTCAGTCTTTGAGGTAAGTCAGAAAATTTAAGCCACTCAATTTTATCTATAAAATAGGGTCTTTAGCACATAATTGTGTGGTTAAGTTTTTCATAGCTCTAAAGATCTTCATTCTTGAAATGCTCAGTTGCCAAGAGTGAAGAACTGTGAGCAAGCAGGCAGTGGGAATTGACCCTGTGCATAGATCATATCTATAAAACATAGGAGAAGATTTGCTTTGTAAAAACGGGGGGGTTTTAAATTCTAGGAAGATTAATTTTATGTTGTCTCTTAAGCTAATGAATGTAACAGTGGCTTGGTCACAGCCTTTCTTCTGTGGAAGTTTTAAGTTCTGTGAGCCACTACCTCTGAGAGAGAAGTCTTTCTGTCACGTTAGACATGTCAAATGTACAGGGATACTCAGGTGACACATGGAATGACAAAACTTTTCCTCATGTCTGTAAGGTTGATGGCAATGTCAGCACTATCTACTGCCAGAATTTGTGCTTGTTAGCCAAACTCTTCTTGGATCACAAGACTCTCTATTACGATGTGGAGCCATTTCTTTTCTACGTGCTGACACAGAATGATATTAAGGGCTGTCATCTTGTTGGCTACTTTTCCAAGGTAAGTACTGGAGTACAAACTGTGTTTGCTATGGGGAGAAATGCTGCTTCAGGGTCTTTAAATTGTTGTAATTTGCATTATATGTAATAAATTATGTAATACAGGTATAGATGACTGTTGCAACCAGATTTTGTTTGTTTCATTCAGCGACTACCAGTCAGTAAAATCAAGTTTCCTCATATTGTTGAATAGCATAGATTTGCTAAGGAGCTTGTACTGCAGCTAGTGGTTAAAAAACAACTCTTCAAACAGCTTCCTACTCTTAGTGGAGATGGTAGTCGTGTTTGTGAGTTCCCAAATAGTTCCAGTCCACCTTTCTTTCTCTAAATACTTTGTTTTCGAAACAAGCGCACCTCATTTAAAGCCCTTTAGTTTTCTGAGGGAACAGGCCCAAGATTTCAGATAGGCTTTTTCTTAAGATTTTTCCCTGTAATTGTTTTACCTTTGTTTAGAGCTTTTCTTTTCAATGTTCAGAACAGCAGATTTGAGATTGGGTTTCTGGTATGTTGTGGTTATAACATGTCCTGGAATACTTCAGTCTTCTGCAGTGAATTTTGCAGTTTTGGATTTATCTGCTCTGCAGCCCATGTTCTTTACTGTGTTGTATCTAAGCAGAAGGTTATGTAGAGGTTTCATTCTTTTTGCTTTTCTGAACTGAAATGGTGGTAATTTAGAGTTTTAATATTGTCTCTTTAAAGTTTTCCCTTGGCTCATGCAAATTGTTGTTCCTAAGAAACTTTGACTGTGGCTTCCTATCTCACTTTTTGCTATAGAAGTACTTAAGGACTTTTACAGAACAATTTCTACTGTTTCTCACTGGTCTTCTGGGGTTTTAATATGCTGCTTTTTTTACCCAACAGGAAAAACACTGCCAACAGAAGTACAATGTCTCCTGTATAATGATTCTTCCACAATACCAGCGTAAGGGCTATGGCAGGTTCCTAATCGACTTCAGTAAGGAACTTTTCTTTGCCTTTTTTAGTCTTTGTGTTTTCACATTTTAAAGAAGGACTTAACAGTAGCAGCAGATACTTTTCAAATTAAAACACCTCTCAGGACAAAGGATTCTGAACTTCACAGTTTATTCTTACTGTTGGAAGGCTTCAATTCTAAGGACAAATTGATCGTTTTTGCCTTAATTCTCATGTTTCCTGTGTAAGCAACTTGGGGTGGAAATTAACAGGCATGTGTCAGTATAGTGATTTTAGCAGCAGCTTATCTTGTGCATGTGGTTCCTTATACAGAAAGCGAGCTTTGACTGCATGGTCTGTGGAAATCTTTGGCAGCTTGGGTAAGGGAATGAGTGTCTTAAGCAAAAGGTAGTCTTCCTTCTGTTTTAATTTAGCTTTGAGAGCAAACAAAATCAGACATGCTTAGGCTCTGAATACTCAATTCTCAGTTTCCTACATGTTCATGGGAAAACTTGCCACTCTAACTACATGTTGTTTATTATGCTGAGGGCAATCTAATACAGCCCTACCTGTGGACATGCTAATTTTGGTGTCCATGTCCAGAAGAAAACTCTATTGGTAAAATTATATTAGAATGTGCTGGTAAATATCTGTGTAGGTAAGCTGTTGTTCTCCTGAAAATACTAGTGAAGCAAAGGAACTAAAGGATGTATCCTGAGAAATCCACAAGTGTGGGCTATATTAGAGCAGCAGTGAGAGTTTGTCATTTGGTTCCCTCCACCCTCCCTTTGTCACACTGGGGAGAATATAACCTCTCAGTCCTTATTGAATCTCTGCAGTGTATCACAGTCTTAAACTGACTAAATTTCTGCAGATAGAGTTTGGTACTTTCCAGTATGGCCCTGAAGTTTGACAGAAGAGAATTTTAAAGAAAACTATTTGTCATATTAGTTTTAAATGGCTAAAATATGTTTTTTCTCTGTCGTTTTCAAAGTTGCTGTTGCAGTTGGTAGGAAGGCAGCAGACTTGCTGCTTCAGGCTTGGTGTAGTTTCTAGGTAGGCACCTGCTGCCATCTCGTGGCATTGCGTGCAGCCAGTGGCTGATGGCAGTGGAGTTCAGAAATCTTATGCTCAGTCATTGAATAGCAGGAGTCTAAACAAACAAACAAAAAAATTTGCCAGAAAAGTCAGAGTATGCTTTAGAATTATCATCTAGATCTCGTAGGCAGCATTCGGCTGCTTCCTGGGAAAATGTCTTTGTTGGGGTGGGAACAGAAGCTATTTTTTTGATGCTTTTCCCCTTCTGTGTCTTTAGGCTATTTGCTTTCAAAGCGTGAGGGTCAAGCAGGATCACCAGAGAAGCCCCTGTCAGACCTGGGGCGCCTCTCATACATGGCTTACTGGAAAAGTGTAATATTGGAGTGCCTTTATCATCAACGTGACAAGCAATTAAGCATCAAGAAATTGAGTAAACTGACTGGAATCTGCCCTCAAGATATCACTTCCACTCTGCATCACCTACGAATGCTTGACTTCCGTAGTGATCAGTGAGTACAGGAGTACATACCTTCAGATGTATTTCAGTGAAATTTACTGGTGTTTGGAGACGTGTCACGTCTGATAAGCTGATTTTATTAAAGACTTGTGTGCAAATACTGGCCGTAGAGATTGACACTTATGTCCAATTCAAGAGTTGTTTGGTGCCAAAGCTGGATTAGATGTCCAGCTGTGTAGCACTGCAGATTTGGAACTTCGAGTAACTTGCACCTGTGACAGAAAGCAAGCTGGTCTGTTGGGGTCCCTCTGCAAAATCAGTCTAATACACTCATAAAACAGAGCAAAGAACAGCAAATTCCCTTCTCTAGAGGCAGGTCTGCTCCTTATTTTCAGTCTCTGAGCAGACAGTTGTTTCCCTCCTTTTCTCTGTGTCAAAAATGCCTTGAACTGTGTGGATTAACATGGAATGCTTGAAGAGTGGAGTGAGTCACTGGGAGAAATGAGGTGTGTGGGTATAGAATAGAGGTAGTACAAGCCAGGTGAAGTACTGGGAATTATTCTTGTTTCAGATCATAGCAGTTTGGTGTTTGGGGTCATATTCTACTGTGTTTTGTGTTACACTTGAAACTCATTGGGAAACTTGAGAAAAGTTTTGTGTCCTCATTTCACAGCAGTGATATTGCTCCTGGCTCCTTAAATAAGATTCACTGTTGTGGTGGGGACTGTAACTTTTTTGAGCAGACCTTTTATTCAGTATCTTTCACCTTATATTGCCCATTCCCCAATGGCATACCCCTTGTCCATTTAACACGCAATAAAAGTGATACTCTGCAGCTGAATGTTACCCTTGGAAGGATAATGGCTTCACCATGAACAAGGAGCATATAAAACATTTTCTCAGTTTTATAAGATGCTTTCTCTGGCAGTCTGATGGTACTGCAAATTGTACAGTTTTAAGGAGCTTTCCATCCCCTCTAAAATTACATGTGGCAGCACAGATTGAGAGCACACAGATTTTCCTGTAATACATCTGTTTCACATGACAACGCGTGCAGGACATTGCTTGTTACTGATCAGAGTATTCTTACTGTGAAGGTTTGTGATAATTCGTCGTGAGAAGCTTATCCAGGAACACATGGCAAAGCTCAGAACTAACGTCCGACCGATAGATGTAGATGCAGAATGTCTGCGTTGGACACCTGTTATAGTTTCCAATTCAGTTGTCTCTGAAGATGAAGAAGAGGAAACAGAGGATGGGGAAAATGAAGAGCAACAACAGCAGAAAGAAAAGGATCCAGAGCCCAGTGTAAGTGTGAATCTGGTACTTCTGCGTGGCGTGTGGTTTACACTTGACGCTTTTGCAGGCAGTGCTAGAAAGATTTGGAAAGCAAAGCTTGGGCATTTGGCTTCATTGTAAAAAGCAATGCAGTCATGATTAGTCTATGCGTATTTATGGTTTCAGATGAGAAAATAAAAACAGAGAAACCACATAGTCAGGACAGTCCTTGAAGGGGTTGCACTTGCATCAGATGGCGAGCACTGATGTGAAGACTAAGAAGCAAATTATCTGCTGTTACTGTATTTACATAAACTAATTGTGCATTTTAATGGGAAATCGGCTTCACTTTTGTCTCACTTTTTTCTTGAAAACTGCATGAATCCTGTGTTGGTGACAAGGTGATGTTAGAGTTCTGGCATGCCTCTGGATGGCTGCTGGTGACTGAAGTCACTCACTCAGGTGCGTTATCACCTGTGAGAAAAGGAGTAGCAGGTAGCACTACTTGAATCTCATAAGGTCAATTCTTTAACCTCAGATTGTTAAAAGTCATTCTTGTTAAACTTTTCTGACTTCTTGCTCTAAAGCCTATGTGAAATCAAACTCAGAATAGACATGAAATAGGAAGTGTGAAATCTATCTGCTTCTATTTCAATCAGATGGTAAAATCTGTGTCATGGGAGAAGAAAGAGCAGGAGCCTTACTCACATACAGAGGGTGAAAAAAAGCCAGACATTGTTGCTCCAGCCAATTCTGCACGACCAAACAAGCACATTTTCCCCCTGGATAGTCTTCCTGCAAACAGTCAGCCATCACGAAGAGGTCGGTGGAACCGCAAGAGCAAAAAACTTCGTGAGCCCTTTTGTGAGAAGGAGCCTGTATTGTCCATTGAGGACCAAGCAGCAGTTCCCAGTGGGCGATGCAGTGAATGTGAGGAGAAATCAGCAGCCTCACGGGGCAGATGCAGTGACTGTGAGGAGAAGTCAGCGCCTTTGCAAGGAAGATGTGGGGAATGTGAGGAGAAGTCTCCAGCCTCTAGAGGACGGTGTACTGAAGATGAGGAAAAATCTGCAGTTTCCCAGGGACAGTATGGCAAAGGTGAAAAATCTGCAATTCCCCGTCGGCGGCACAGCGAGGGTATGGAAAGGTGGAGGGGGCAGTTGAAAAAGAACACGGAGCCCCTGAAGTGCAGATTCTCTGAGGACTGCGACAGATTACCACGCCGCTACAGTGACAGTGACAGGGCAGTTCTGAGGTGTTTTAGTGAGAGTAGTGAAGAGGAAGATGATGAGCCTGTGAGTCCTCGATCGAGCTCTCCACCTGTTCTCACCAAGCCAACATTAAAACGAAAGGTGTGTACCTTATTTCTTACAGTTCCGTAATTGCATAGACTATTAAGGGGTTGGAATGGACCTTAGAGATCACCCAGTCCCAACCCCCTGCCTTGGGCAGGGACACCTCCCACCAGGGCAGGTTGCTGAAGGCTTTATCTAACCTGGTTTTGAACACTGCCAGGGCTGGGGCAGCCACAGCCTCCCTGGGCAACCTATTAGCCCCACAGTAAACACGTTCTTCCTAATATCTGATCTAAATTTACCTCATTGTTGTTATTCCCCTTCTTCATTTCCCCTTCTCGTTGTATCTCGCTGTATCATGCAGTTGGTTTTGTCAGTATGTTGGGGCTTTCTGAAGGATGGTGCTGTTCATGAGGTCTGTGTCAAGTGTACAGGTAGCACATGCTCAGTGTTCTAGACCTCTCTCTGGAGGGTTCTTCCTGCTGCCTCTTTCTAGTGGTGTTTTTTGTTGAATCAGAGGTAGGAGTTTGGTTTTTTTCTAATTCTATCTTCTGTCTTGTGCTTTCGATTTTATTTTTTTTCTACCTTGGTTATTAAAGCTTTACTCAGTCATGCAAAATAGAAACAGATATGATCCTACTTATGAAAGAATATTGCAAAACACAAATGTTCTCGAAACAACTGAAATCACAGCATAAAATCTTTGAAATGATTTACAGTGGAGGTGTGACTTATATCATGACTGAGCAAATCCTGTCTTCATGGGATGCTGCACTAGAAAGTTCTGTATCATCTTTGCAGCTTGTTCTAAGCTATTCACATCTATGTTGTAGTGTCTCTAAACTTTCAGCTGTTATGGATAGGCTGTTAGCTTCAGCTGTGTAAGTTCTAACTGGTGGCGGGTGCTGGTCAGTATGTCTATTCTGGATTCCAGAAGAGAGCTGTCTAGTCCTGCTAGGGCTGTTGAACTCTGCTGTTCATGTTTTGTGTTTATCAGTGTTTTATTTCTACTGGACATGATAAAATTCATTCTCTTTTCCACTTCCAGAAACCAATTCTTCCTCGGAAGAGGCGAGTCCGCAAGCGTAAGCACCACAACAGCAGTGTTGTCACCGAGACAATCTCCGAGACCACAGAAGTGCTGGATGAACCATTTGAGGACTCAGACTCTGAACGACCAATGCCCCGATTAGAGCCTACATTTGAAATTGAGGAGGAGGAAGAGGAGGAGGAGGATGAAGAGGAGGAAAGTGAACTTTCATCCAGTGGATACTTTCGGCACTTAGCCCCACCAGACACACTCAGGCATAGACCCCCTTCTAAGAGGAAGTCCAAAGATGAGGAGGAGTCTGATGACAATAATGGTATGTTTGGTGGTACACTGGTGAAAGTTTGATAGAGATTGTGTCAGATGATACTAGCACACAACCAGACAAGCTGCTTACCTTGTCTTGTAACTTCTAGCCAAAGGCATAAATTTCCAGTCAAACTAGCCTCAAACATTCCCAAGCTTTATGAAAATGTGGTACATACATTTAACTATCTTATTAGTAATGACCTGATCACAGGGTATCCTTCTGATCCAGCTTTCCTAATGGAATTTGTATCTGTGATTGTGGAAAAACCTATGCAGCACGATTGCTCACAGAAAGGAATTGGCGAGCCCTCAGTTTTCCGTAACAAAGAGAAGTATTAAATTGTCTCTTCTGAGATCCTCATCACATTGCATGTTCAGCCTCTCAGCTCTCATATCTCCTCAAAGTTTTCTGAACCTTCCCCTCATGAAATAAAGTTCTTTGGTTCTGACTGGTTGCTTAGAGTACACTGACAGTTCAGAAGAAGCATCTCTCATTCAGATGCTCCATTGGCACCTTCACTGTGGCTGTTAGATGTTCTGTTCTCTCACAGGCTATATAGTGCAGAGCAATCAGCTGAACAGAAATGAACAACTGTGTGAGAAACAGTAAGGTGCATTATCCCATGGTAAAAAATTGTCACCAGAACGAACTTATTAATTTACAGCTTTCTGCTAGCCTGTGGTTACTAGAGAAGTTTTCTTTAAAAGTACTTATAAAGGCATCAATGTGATTATAGCCATGTTTTCTATCCATTTAGCATCTGTTACCCTTAAATCCTTACTGCAGCATATACCTATGTCAGTTTGTTGCAGACACATGCTGATACAGCATTAAGTTTTCTCAGTGGGAATATGCACACAGTCAGTTTGTGCCATTGTTTTTGTTTTAATTCTGCTGTGGTCAGATTGCTCATTAAATACATTTTTATGGTTCTCCGGCACCATTGATGAAACTGTAGAGTTGTGGAAGACTTTTAGATGAGTTATTTCAGTCTTTTTCATTGGTGTTCCTCTGTGTGTTTCCTGGTGGAGATGCAGAGCCCGTCAGAGATTCCACTCACATATATTGCTTAACCACCATTTGCAGACTACACGTAGTCCACTGAGTGCCCAAGGATCAAAATGGTATTTTGAAAGCCACTGTTTTAAGTCACACCCGTTATACTGCAGTGATAAATTTCTTGCTCACCTACTTTATCAATACTTGTCAATTAGTGCTTCCTGTTTCCTTCTCTCACTTCTGTTGCTTTTTTTCCCTGAACTTCTACAGATTTGTCAGAACCTCTGAAGTCATAAAGTAATAAGCACGCTGGGATAGGGTGTTGTTGCCCCTGACATCGAGCAGTATCTGTTGGCTGCTTTTGCCTTTAGTGCAGGCGCCTTTGCATATTAAAACTGTAGTGGCCTTAGAGAACATACGGGGTACTTGCAATTACTTCAGCAGGCTCATCATAAACAACTGGCTTTGTTTTGATAAAAATTTCAGCTGAGTGAGGGGAGCAGCACTGCCTCAGGACAATTAAAAATAGAGTATTGCAGTCATTAGCACACGGTTCAGATTTAGACTATTTCGATCATCACTCTAAGGCAGGAATGTTTATAGGAAGCTTAGGGGTTTTCTGAGGTTTTCGCATTCACAACCTGCTTGCTAATTACTTTTGGTTTTCTTTTCTTTCTTTAACTTTGTGAGTAAGGGTCACATTTTCCCCCTGAGAGCTTAATCTCTAGCTGAGGCAATGCACCGAAGGTGTTTAATGATTTTCCTGCAATGCAACATTGCAGTCTCTTCAATGGATGTCTGATGAGAGTTTGAATTAGTTCTGGTTGCTGCCAGGGCTGCAGTGAGAATGGATAGTGTGGGGTGGTGATTTGAGGCCAGTATGTAGTACGAGTTAGGCATTCTGGAAGACAGAATGTGTTCTGTGGTGTAAAAACCAAAGCTTTTGTCTCGATCTTCTTCCAGTTCTGTGCAACTTCAGTAGTGTTGAGTGGGGGGAAATGAACCTCAGTAATAGGCTGAACTGTATTAATTTGCTTTTCCTAATTCCTTCTGTAAGTTTTACTGTGAATGTGGCAAATCTAATCCTCTGTAGTAGATATGAAATGTGAAAGACAAGGAAGAGGAATAGAGAATTTATTATTCTTTTTAGGAGGTGGATATTACTTTAAGGGTCTAAATGTTAATGCTTTAATGAACACTATAAAAGTAGTGTCTCCTTCCTGCTCAGCACTATGCTGGCTGTGACAGGTCCATTCCTTCCTTTAATTGCATTCCAAATACTTAGTTTTTGGATGACTTAAAGAACTGTTGGATTTTGAATTCACTATTCCTTTTAAATTCATTTTTTAATACCCAGAATTTTTGAAGAATGCTTCTCATTGGAGGTACTCAGAGCAAAGGGCAGGAGTAACTCAGCTTTACACAGTTTTGTAAAATGTCATGGACTGTTCTAACCAACAGATTCGAACCAGACTCTGGGAATGCCTTCGACTATTCAGCAAGTTCTCAGTAAACAACCACATCCTCTTCTGGCTGTATGAGCCCTGAAACTATTTGAGTGTTCAAAAGTAACCGAAATGCAAAACTTGCTTCATAAAATCAAAGAGGAGAGAGAAATTCAGCTTGAAAAAGTTAAGAATTAATGAACTTCAGGCATCTGTGTGTTTCTATTAGCATTAAAAAGCATAAGGCCATAAAAAAAAGGCAAAAAATATTTCCTTTCTTAAGCAGATGCACAAAATACAGATCCAAATGGAAACATGCTTTCATTTCAACTTTGTGTTCCCCTACACTGCGACATTTGCATCTGTGCACATATTTTATAAGTCGAATTTGCCTTTCAGGACTTTACTGTGTAGCCTAGGGCTTAATTTGAATGGTGTGTGAAAGGCTCAGAGCTTTGAACATGCAAACTCTTGCAAGGATTGGTATTCTTTGCAAATGTGATGTGCAGCATGCTTGCTAATGAGCAGACCTTGATCCTTCTTGTTGCCCTTCACAATAAATTTCTGAGCTGATGTTCATGAACATGATGGGGATGCTTTGGAAGGCTTCCATGAGTGCTCGGGTCAAACAAAACCATTTGAACAGTCTTTCCATTTGTGTTTTCAGGTAACCCACCTTTGAAACCATTATCTGTGCTGAGGAAATGCGAAGCCAAGGATTCTCCACTTGAGCCAGATACTTCCACACCCATGAAAAAGAAGAAGGGATGGCCCAAAGGGAAAAGCCGAAAACCAGTGCACTGGAAGAAAAGACCTGGTCGAAAACCAGGTTTTAAACTGAACCGGGAAGAGGTGCCACCATCAGTTCAGGATGAAGGAGTCGATGAAGTGCTAGCTAATTCAAAACCAGGGCGTAAGCCTAAGATTTCAGATAAAGAAGAATGTGTTGAGCAGAAAGAAGACCTGCCTCTTGTCGAGGAGCGGAAAGAGGAGGATGTAAATATGGAAGCAGAAGAGGTAGGAGAGGGAGAAGAGGAAGATACAGCCAGCAGCGAAGTAAGAGCAGTTTCTCCTGTGGATAGCAACAGCAGTCCAGTGCCAGAAGTAAAAGAGCCTGAGATAGAAGAGGAAGCAGATGAGAAGCCACAGATTTTAGAAGAGCAAAGGCAATCAGAAGAAGAGCAGCAAGAATTAGAAGAACATGAGCATGACCATGAGGAAGAAGAGGAAGTTGCAGTAGTGACAAATCAAAATGAAGATCATGATGCTGATGATGAAGATGATGGTCATTTGGAGTCTGTGAAGAAAAAAGAATTGGAGGAACAGCCTGTTAGAGAAGGGGTAAAGGAGGAGCCTCAGGGGCAAGAATGTTTTTTAGAAACAACTGCACCAAGCAGTAGAGAAGATGCAAAAGGAAAAGATGAAGCAGAGGCAGATTCTGAGGAAGAGCAGGCTTCCAATGAGACATCAGTGGGCTCAGAGAACGTCCCTGGCTCTGAAGATGATCATGAAGAAGAACAAAGTAATAAAGAAGGGTTAATTGAATTAAAGGAAGAGGAAGAGATTCCTCATAGTGAACTAGATCTTGAAACTGTTCAAGCAGTCCAGTCCTTGACACAGGAGGAAAGCAATGAGCATGATGTAGCTTACCAGGACTGTGAAGAAACTCTTGCAGCTTGTCAGACTTTGCAGAGTTATACCCAAACTGAGGAGGATCCTCAGATATCAATGGTTGAAGATTGCCAGGCCTCAGAACACAACAGTCCAATATCCTCTGTTCAGTCCCACCCCAGCCAGTCTGTGCGTTCTGTCAGCAGCCCAAATGTGCCTGCTCTAGAGAGCAGTTACACCCAGATAAGTCCTGAACAAGGATCCCTGTCCGCACCCTCTATGCAGAACATGGAGACCAGCCCCATGATGGATGTGCCTTCAGTATCGGACCACTCTCAGCAGGTGGTGGATAGTGGCTTCAGTGACCTTGGCAGCATTGAGAGCACTACAGAGAATTATGAAAACCCCAGCAGCTATGACTCCACTATGGGAGGCAGCATTTGTGGAAATAACTCTTCCCAGAGCAGCTGTTCATATGGAGGACTGTCTTCTTCGAGCAGCCTCACTCAGAACAGTTGTGTTGTCACTCAGCAAATGGCAAATATTGGCAGCAGTTGCAGCATGATGCAGCAAAACACTGTCCAGCCTGCAGCAAACTGTAATATCAAGTCACCTCAGAGCTGTGTAGTAGAAAGGCCTCCAAGTAACCAGCAACCAACAACACAGCCACAACAGCAGCAGCCTCAGTCACAGCAGCCACAGCCCCCACCTCCACCCCAGCAGCAACCTCCGTTGTCTCAGTGTAGCATGAACAACAGCTTCACCCCAGCACCTATGATCATGGAAATACCTGAATCAGGCAGCACTGGTAACATAAGTATCTATGAGAGGATTCCAGGGGATTTTGGTGCTGGGAGCTATTCACAACCATCAGCCACATTCAGTTTAGCCAAGTTGCAGCAGCTGACAAACACCATTATGGACCCTCATGCCATGCCTTATAGCCATTCTCCTGCTGTGACTTCCTATGCAACCAGCGTTTCTCTATCCAACACGGGACTGGCTCAGCTAGCTCCCTCTCACCCCTTGGCAGGCACCCCACAAGCACAAGCCACCATGACACCCCCACCAAACCTGGCATCCACCACCATGAACCTCACGTCGCCTCTGCTTCAGTGTAACATGTCTGCTACCAACATTGGTATTCCCCACACCCAGAGGCTGCAGGGGCAGATGCCAGTCAAGGGGCACATTTCCATCCGCTCCAAATCCGCCCCCCTGCCCTCGGCAACCGCACACCAGCAGCAGCTCTACGGCCGCAGCCCTCCCGCCGTGGCCATGCAGCCTGGGCCTCGTACCTTAGCTGTCCAGCGGGGCATGAACATGGGAGTCAACCTGATGCCAACCACCCCGTACAACGTGAACTCCGTGAACATGAACACCCTGAACGCCATGAACAGCTACAGAATGACACAGCCCATGATGAACAGCAGTTACCATAGTAACCCTGCCTACATGAACCAGACAGCACAGTATCCTATGCAGATGCAGATGGGAATGATGGGGAGCCAGGCCTATACCCAGCAGCCTATGCAGCCAAATCCTCATGGAAACATGATGTACACTGGCCCCTCCCATCACAGCTACATGAACGCTGCTGGGGTGCCCAAGCAGTCTCTCAATGGACCATACATGAGAAGATGAGCAAGATGAACTTGCATCCTAAAAACTGAAATATATATAAATAAAGGAACCTTTTATACTGACGAACCAGAGAAAATGGACCTTTTTCCAGTTAAAATATTGCTGTAGATTTAGAGGGATTTTCTTTGGTTTATTTTATTTTTTAGGAAGCCTGGTCTTTTATTTTTTGTTGGTTTTTTTTTTTTTTGTTTGTTTGTTTGTTTCTTTTGGTTTTTTCCTTCACAATCCTCAAACATTTTACAGCTAAAAATCATTTACAGATGTTTTTTAGAGGGGAAAACATGCACAAAATCTTTTCATAATTTAAAAAGAGCCTTACTTTGCTGACAAAGTGGACAGACTATGTGTAACAGTGAAATCATCTTTCTAAATTTTTTTTTAAATTTGTCCTTCTCCCTTCCCTGTGCCCCTCTGTATGCAGTTTCTAGTGCTGCAGCCATGTAAAATGTTTGACATCTCAAAGAATAACAACCCTTCCCTCTAAACCCCACCTGGCATTTCCTACTTCTAGAAGGAGGCACTTATCGGGAGACTTGGAAGGGGACACAGAGGATAAATGAAGATCTTTATTTCTGCAAGTCAGGAAAAATTGTTAATCTTTCATTTTCCCTGACTCCCTCACCTTCAGTAAAATTTGGAGTTAGGTGTAAACAATAAACTATTCTCATTGGTGTTTTTGTAGATGAGTTAATTGAAATTGTATGTTTCATGCTGAAAATATAATGTAACTTTAAAATGATCCCATTCACCACCTCAACATGCACGTGAACACACATGTGCATGCATGCACACATGTTCTGGCACTGAACTGCTGGAAGCCTTGAGAGAGAGAACTGGTTTGTATTCCTTGTGCAGTCATGAGGAGGACAGGATGGGTAATGGTCTGCTAGGGCAAGAAAATGGTTGCAGGGTCTTCTGGTGAACTGCAAGTCAGGCACAGCTCTGAGATCCCAAACTGTTTTAGTATGTACTTGGAAATGCTGAGGGTCTTGGTTCTCAGCCCTTGAGTCAGGCTGAGCTCAGAAGAAGCTGTTCCGCGTTAATCTGGGCTTGGGTGATTCTGGAAGATACAGTGTGTGTGAAGTGACCCTGCCTGCAGGGATGAGAACCCTGTGGTGTCCTGGTCACTCTTCTGGTCCTGCTCTGGGGTAGAGGTTGCTGAATGTGCTGCTCTCTGGGGGAGTCAGTGATGTTTTCCCTGATTTCCTCACTGTGATTGAGGCCCATTTTACAGGGATAGCCACATATTTGATCTAGTGTGGGAGAAGAAGGGAATCGGCCTGTTTTACAGCAGTGAAACAGTCCTGGCACCACAGCAGGATGTATGCAGCAGGATTTTGCTGCTCATTGCTGCACAATCCAATTTACATTGTTTTTGCCTGACTGCTGGCATGTCACCCCATGCAAAAAGGGACACCCTTTAATGTAAAGTTGTTTTTTTAATGTATATGAAGTAGAAATACAGACACATTAATAAGACTAATTTCTTTCATTGTTAAACCAAAAGAGTCTAAAAGAAAGTTGGGATTTCTTCAGATGCACTAAAATGGACTTTCCTTCAGTAACTGCTAACCGTGAATGGCAGAATTCAAAGGACTTCCACTTTTTGTTTGTTTAGTTTTGAGCATGTACAAGGCTGTGTAGGACCCCATTTCTCTGTATATACTATTCCAGTCCCAGATAACCCATGTAGAAAGCGCACTGTGCTGCCCTCTCTGCGTAGATCTTCGGCTGTGTCACTGCTTCCTGGGGTGGGTGGGTCTGAGACAGGAGGAGAAGCTGTTGAAACGAGGGCCATGAATTCAGTTTGTTTGCCGTTATGTTTGGTTTGGTTTTGTATGGGTTTTTTTATCAATTGGGCAGCTCCCTTTTCCACAAGCCTTTGTGACTGTAGAACTATTGTAGAAAAATAAAAAAAGTTCTTTTCTATATATAAAAAGAAATTATCCAGCGCAGTAATATTGGTACCTACCATTTTTTCACTTCTGTTTGAAAAAAAAAAATGTATTTTTAGCAAGATAACTTGGGTAATCTTCTAAAAGAAATTAAAAAAAACTCTCACTGTTAGTGACTTTGATGCCTTTTAAAAATAAGAGCTTTTTCATTTCATTCCATCTTTAAAATTTTTTATCTTTGTTGTAGAATATTAAAAACTATTTTAAGAAAGATAAAATTCTCTTTAAAGAGATCTCTAGAGTGTGTGAATAGGAGCTCCAGATGCCTCTAAAAGCCGCATGTACAAATGAAGCTGAGTCTATTCCTGTCTGTTTATATTTGCTTTTCCTGTTTTGTAACCTCTTTGTACTTTGTTCATGGTGACTTGTAAGCTAAGGGGAAGGGGTGCCTAGATGCCTTTGTAATTCTCCATGTCATACGCTCCTGGCTGGATGGTCTCCCTTCCTCTCCTTGTATGTAATATCACTTTTTTTTCCCCTTTCTAGCAAGTACTTTCAAAAGAACTCTGTACATTTTAACATAAAAAATAAATTATGTTGAGCCATTTTGGATGTAAGTTGTGCATGTGGGTTTTTTTTCTACCATTCAAGTGGTGAATGCTGTCCCTGATCCTTGGTCCTGGTAGTAGGATTCCCTGTCAGCCTTTTCACCTGGGAGAGAGTTGATACTTGGAATTCACTCACGAAATCTCCATCTATAATAATTTTTATCTAGATTTTCTAATCAGAGAAAGATTAAGAAGAAAAATTTGAAGCTTCCCCAGGCATCACCTTGAAATTCCTTTCTGCCAGGGCTGCCCCAGGCCAAGTGGTATTTGTCAGCTTCAGTTTCTAAGGTTGCTTGAGCTTTGACTTGTGCCCTTCAAAACTGCCAACGTGTGTTCGACTTTTCCCCCAGCCCCTTCGGCTGCTCCCTGAGCTCTGTCATCAGCACTTTGGGCAGTAGAACGAGACATTTTAGCCAGCAAGTTTTGCCCTGCAGCCTCAAGGCACAGTTGGATTGTTGTGGTGCTGTTCCTTTCCTTTGCTGCGCAGCTCTCCACAAGCTCACGGCTCTAACAACGCTAGATGGAAGCACAGTTCCAGCCTGAGCGTGGTCGGTAGCAAAGTTTCCCTGTGATAAGCTTGTGGCAAGAACCACTGGCTCAGCCTCCTGTGGCCCAGGGGCTGCCCCAAGCCAGGCTGTGGGTAAAGACTCAGTGGCCACAAGAACCTTCCAAAGGCTTTTCTGCAGATGTGCTGTCACAAGGATGTCTTCCAGAAAGCAAACTCTTTACCAAAAGCATTATTTGATCAAATAGGCTGCACTGGTAACTGCTTGTTGTTAAAAAAACCCAAGTGAAACCCCAACGCCTGCGTGGGTTAACGAGGATAGCCAGGCTTAGAAGCTATGAACAAGATTGCCTCTTTTCTAGAACCTTGTCCTACAAACTGTCCAATCCTGCCATTAGAGAATGACTAAACAGGGGAAAGGTAAGGAGAGGTGGTTAGGTTTTTTGGGGGTGGTTTTTTTTAGGGTTTTTGGTTTGGTTTTTTTTGTGAGAGAGTTGCCAAGCCAAAACAGGTTTGAAATCTGTGTCTCGAAGCACAAGAACCTCTAGTAGCTTAGAGCATGGTGTGGACAGCAGTTGCTCTGTCCAGCACTGGCTGGTTGGTTTGCTCTAAACTAGCTGAGAAGGTGGACCACAATGTTTGCTACCAGCTCTCAATATGCCGGGAGGAGTTTGAATGCGACCTACAGCAACAAACTACTGGGAGACTAGAGTTGTGGTATTTGAAGGCTAACTGAAAGGAGGATGATCTTAAAGGGTTCTGGCAGTTCTAAAAGCTCATCAGTGAGATAATTAAGAAAAAGCTAAAAAGAACAGAAACA
>NW_008658047.1:0-2787 GCF_000695815.1 Acanthisitta chloris | reverse complement strand
GAAAGAGCTCCTTGCTGAGATCTGATCTCTGCAGTAATGGGGGAATGCAGATGGAGGCAGACCAGGTTTACAGCAGCTGAGGTGAGGCCTGCAGCATCTTTTATCTTCACAGCTTGTCAGCCAGAATAATTTACCTAAAAATAGCTGCCTGGAGTTGAGCTTTGAATGTAAAATCCTTTTGCCCCGAATACAGAGAATCTCAGCAACTTCACCAAACGTTGATTTTCAACCAGAGCAGGGCAGCTACATGCTTAATCTCCTGAAACAGCTGCAGTACCTTGCAGAGAGAGTTGGGAATTTGTTGTTGTGCTTCCTTCCTTATGGGAGGTTTGGATCTGAGTATGTGGAACTGACACATAATGACCTTGTTCATTTTCTGTGATTATTTTCCTTAGTGTTCCCTGTCAGTATCTGTTTGTTCTCTCTTGCCAAATGCTTTACCCTATGAACTCTTTAGACAGGACTCTGTATGTTTGTCCTTTGTGTCACATGGTAGAATCCCAGTCTATGATTGAGGTAACAGAGAATTATCATAGTACAAATATTCTGTTTTCAAGGAAAAAGCAATGGTGCTCTGTGCAAAATAATTAAATAAGGTTCTTGAAAAGTTCCTTTTCTACTAACATGTTGGCTAATATATACACATGGTACCTTTCAACTAGAGGAGAAAGTCTGTGTACTCAAATTCTGCCATACTCTGTTTCCCCATTATATCCAATAGAAACAAGCAGTGACAAGATATGACACATCCACAGTTCCAGATATTTCCCGAAGAACTTCTCCAAAGAGAAAAATCACTGTTGGGCAAAACAAAAAATGATGTGATGAGTTGAGTGAAATTACTAAGGCCACTTGTCCTGTCCTGAGTCCTTACTGGAATATCACGACTGGGGAAGTCAATGAGCTTCTCTTCACATACAGCAAATGTCTGGAGGCCTTTCTGCCAACCACACACCTACAGCATATAGAAACTTGGTATCAGCCATAGGATAGGCCAAATGCTTCCTAACTGAGAACATTCTGAGTGTAAGCACCTGCTCAGAACAAGCTGACATGTATGGCAGAGGGACCTAATTGCAGTTAACTTGGCTTTTAAATCATGCTGTCAAAATTCAAGACATGTTTCAAAAACAACCACTGCTGACCCCAAAGACCATTCAGGAGGCATTCTGCTGCCCTCCATCAGACCTAGGGAGGTACCAAGGCAACAGCTCAGAGTTTGACGGGGACAAAATCCTCCCTCGTACCTAGGGGGAAAGGAAAAAGGGTGTCATAGGAAGAACTGAATTGTTGCTGGACAGCAGATTTCCTGAACCAGGACTTTAGTCAGTTCTGCTGGGAGGAGCTGTTCTCCAGAGAAGCAGGTTCAAGTTGCTGTGTGTTCCTTTCTGATAAAAATCTTCTGCAGTCTGAAGTAGGCAAGACTGCAGTTGCTTCAAGAGTGTCCTTGTCCTCCTTTGCTTTGTGTTAGTGAGCATGCTCTGGAGACCAAAGCAAATCACAGAAGTTGGTCCTTAGAAAGTGATCAGAACTGCCTGTATGTGTATACATATACACACAGAAGAGGTCATCAGGTGATGGCTGAAAGGCTGGAGACAAAGGAAAACACTGAAAAAATGTGTCTTTAGAGGCCATTGCAGACACCCTTGATCATTTCTCTGTCTATCCAGCTGTGAACAGGCACTTTGATCTACTTGGAAACCTGATCCTTGTCCTCAAGAACCTTCATCACAAATTCTGTGTGGGACTCAGCAAGTCCAAGCAGCAAATGTTTGTGCAGAAGAAAGGTAGAAAGAGAATTGTGATATTATGGGGTAGCACACTCTGGAAGCTCTGACAGCATAAGTACAGCTGCAGATAGCTGTGCCATAGTCAGGGTCTGAGGAATACAATATTGCTCTGCATAAGGTGATAAGGAAAATGAGTTTGAACAGGAAATCATTTCTCACCTTAGAAAAGCACAGGTATCCATCTCAGCTGCACTGGTAAAAGTGATTCATCTGCTCAAGTGCACCTTCCTTTTCTGGGGATGGCAGATGATGCTTTTTGGTGCCTTTCAGGCTGTACCTAAAGGACATTATATCAATAATCCCTCTGATTTACAGATGGAGTCTGAACCTGGGGCTGTCTGGAGTCTTGCTAGCTACTTCTGTGCTCTGCTTTGTGGCAGGCAGAGGGACTGGGGATATTTTTCAATTCATGCGTTTCCAGTCATGATCAGTCTGCACAGGGCAACAGGCAGAGGGTTTTAAGATCAATGCTAGGGCCAGGAACAGTATTTTTAAAAGTTCTCTGTAGCTCATCTTCACTTCAGCATCCCTTTCCAGCATTCTAACGACTCTGTGCTTTAAGGGCCCGTAGAGAATGAGACTGGGCCCAAACTGTAGATTCATAGAATGGCTTGGGTTGGAAGGAACCTTAAAGCTCATCCTGTCCCGACCCCTCTGCCGTGTACAGGGACACCTTGCATTAGACCAGGTTGCCCAGACCCCATCCAGGCTGACTTGAACACTTCCAGGGGTGGGGCAGCCACAGCTGCTCTGCGCAACCTGTGACAGTGCCTCACAGGGCAGAATCTCTTCCTAAAAGCCTTGTTCCCAGAGCAAACTTAGGATTTTGTCTTTCAGCAGCTGAGAGGCATCTCCCAGAGCCAGGCAGGATTCTCTGCAGCTGTGGCATGCGCAGCCTGACTTGCCTCAGCATCTCATCCACTGGCGCCAGGTTGTTTGCCGGCTCCTGCCCGGTGCTCGCTCTGCTCTGGCTCCGGAGGAGTTAAGAGGTCTGTGC
>NW_008658046.1:2408-5216 GCF_000695815.1 Acanthisitta chloris | reverse complement strand
CATTTCTAGGACCATGAGCATGGGGCTCTGCTTGGCTTGGGGAGCCCCAGTCATTTCTAGGACCATGGGCATGAGGCTCTGCTTGCCTTGAGGAGCTTCAGTAATTTCTAGGACAACAGGCATGGGAGGTTTAGATGGGATTTTAGGACAAATTTATTCATGGAAACAGTGGTCAGGCATGGGAATTCACTGCTCAGAGCAGTGGTGGAGTCACCATCCCTGGAAGTGTTAAGTGTGAAGGTGACACTCGTGGACATCGTTTAGTCGTGGCCTTGGCAGTGATGGTTGGACTTGATGATCTTAGAGTGCTTTTCCAGCCTTGATGATTTTATGATGACTCCATCATACCAGTCCTTTTGGGGACACATCTGGGGAGCATCTGAGTGAGGTTTACAGTGACACTTTGGGTTTGGGGGTGATCCAACCCCCAACTCACCTAAAACACAGACACTTCGCTTCCCTGCCCAGTACAACCCAGCTGGGAGGTCTTGAGGGGCTCTTATCACCCAGCCAGTTCTGGAGTGGCAAGTTGTCCCTAATGCTGAGTCCCTCCATGGGTTTTTCAGGAATAGCTACTCCCTGTACTGTGCAGAGCTGATGGCCAACATGAAAGACGTGCCCAGCACCGAGCGGATGGTGCTGTGCAGCCAGCAGTGGAAACTGCTCTCCCAGAAGGAAAAGGACGCGTACCACAAAAAGTGTGACCAGGTGAGTGGCTCAGAATGGGCAGGGGATGGACAGGCAGGTGGACACCAGTGCTGTGAGGAGGGAGCAGTAGGATGGGAGAGCCTGGGATACAAATCTTGCTGGAAATGAGCCTTTCACCCTTCCTCAGTCCCTGTTGTCTGCACCACCAATTCCCCCTGAGGTCCTTGGTCACCTCGCTCAGTCCTGTCTCCCAGGCTGTGTGTGGGACCAGCAGATGGTCTGGGTGGAGGATGTTCCCAAGGGATTGAGGCTGGGTTGGGGGTGCAGGAGGCAGGGATGAGGTGAGTGAGCTCTGTGTAACCACATATCTGCATCTCCCTGCAGAAAAAGAAAGACTATGAGATCGAGCTGCTGCGCTTCCTGGAGGTGAGTGATGTCAGGGTGCTGGAGATCCCTAGAGAGTGATTGTGTGCTGGAGACTCCAAATCTGGGAGAGGGAGCCCTGCCCAGGGGCTGAGATGGGTTAAATGGGGGGCTGCTCTCCCAAAACGTGGCTGCACCCAGCCATGGGTGCTGTGCAGAGGTGATTGCCCATAGCCTTGAGCTTCCATCATCCTAATGTCTGGCCCAGTATCTTCCAGTTGGGCACTGGGAGGTGAAGACAGGTCCCCTAGCTGGGAGGGGAGATGGGATTAGTGGAAAGCTGGAGCCAGAGGACAGGGTGCTCTGTCCCCCAGTTCAGGAGAGGAGCCAGAGTGAGCGTTGGGCTGGAGCTGGAGGAGGAGGTGCCACCACGGCTGCGGCTGTAGTTGTGCAGGCTGAGAAACCTCTCACTTCCTTTCCTCGCTGGGGTGTGGGTGGGGAGAGCCACACTGAGGCCACCCCAGCATCATCCCTGTCCCCTGGGCGGACGTGACGCGGCTCTGGCTGCAGCTGCAGGGGCAGGGGGGGGAAAATCCAGCAGTGTGCCCACATCTGCCCACCTGGTTTCACTGGGAAAATGAGACTGAGCCAGGGGGAGGACAGAGCTGGGGGAGAGGGACATTGTGTGGCAAGGGGCTGACAGCATGGGGCTGTACACGTGCAGTGCTGATGCTGTTCCTGCCCGGGGTGGGTTTTGGCTCAGGACACCCGAGTGTATTAATTCCCCTTCCCCAGTGTCCCTATTCCCCTTGCCAAAGCCTCATGAGCGTTGGGTTGTTTAACGATGTCCCTTCCCCTGTGCCACCCAGAGCCTGCCCGAGGAGGAGCAGCAGCGGGTGCTGGGCGAGGAGAAGATGCTGGGTGGCAACCGGAAAGGGGCGACGAGTCCTGCATCCAAAAAATCCTCACCAGAGACCGGCAAGGTGGGAGCAGCACCGGGAGGGATGGGCAGTGTCTGCCAGAGGTGTGGGATGGGGTTGTGGCATCTCAGGGGGCTTTGAGGGTTCATTCCTGGCTTCTTTGGCTCCTCCACTCATGGCTCTGTGTGCCCCCTCAGGCCAGCTCAGAGAAACCCAAACGACCCATCTCTGCCATGTTCATCTTCTCGGAGGAGAAGCGGAAGCAGCTGCAGGAGGAGCGGCCGGAGCTGTCAGAGAGCGAGCTGACCCGGCTCCTGGCTCGTATGTGGAATGACCTCTCCGAGAAAAAGAAGGTTGGTACCACCTCTGACCCTCCTTGGGCATCTCCAGCAGCCTGGGGGATGCTCCTGTCCTTGTCCTGCTCCAAAGGGAGGGATTATTTAGGGTTGGACTCGATGATCTCTGAGGTCTCTTCCAACCCGGTTAATTCTATGATTCTATTCCCTGGAGTATCACAGCTCCAGCAATCCATCAACCAGGTGCTGGTGTCAGCATCAGTGGGCACTGCTAGCTGTGCCCCCTCCCTCATCCCCTGGTGAGGGAGTCAAAACCCACCAGCTAAAGAAACCTTGGAGGCTCCTGGAGCTTCAGTTTTAAGGCTTGGTGGTTTTCCTGGTGGGAGTGAGTCTGGAGATGGTGTTGGGCATGGTGGGGGTTGTCAATGCTACTGTGGGGGGAACTGCAATGTCCTCCTGGTGTTTGGGGGCTGTGCCCCCCTTCACCCTCACTGTGCCCCCCTTCACCTCCTCCGTGCTCCCTGCCCAGGCCAAGTATAAGGCACGGGAAGCTGCGATGAAGGCACAATCAGAGAAGAAAC
>NW_008658046.1:2042-2373 GCF_000695815.1 Acanthisitta chloris | reverse complement strand
CGCGGGAAGCTGCCCGAGTCTCCCAAAACAGCTGAGGAGATCTGGCAACAGAGTGTCATTGGGGACTACCTGGCTCGTTTCAAGGTGAGGAGTGTTGTCCCTTCTCCCTGGTTTTCACACCTGTGAGGGGGATGGGGACCACGGGTGGGAACCTCTGGTATCCTAGGAATTTTGGGTGCACCTAATGATGCATTGTGGTGGTTCTGTGCCGCAGAATGACCGGGGCAAAGCACTGAAGGCCATGGAGGCCACTTGGAACAACATGGAGAAGAAGGAGAAGCTGATGTGGATCAAGAAAGCGGCAGAGGATCAGAAGCGATACGAGGTGGGT
>NW_008658046.1:1596-1930 GCF_000695815.1 Acanthisitta chloris | reverse complement strand
TGCCCCTCTCCCTGACCCCTCTCTCTCTCTCCTCAGAGGGAGCTGAGCGAGATGCGAGCCCCTCCGTGCTCCACCAACTCCACCAAGAAAATGAAATTCCAGGGAGAGCCGAAGAAACCCCCGATGTGAGTACCTGGGGTCTGAAAAGTTGGGTCTTGCGGGATGAGCCTGGAGCAGCCACTGGAGGAGGGAGGGTGGGCTGGCTGGAGGGGGTTATGGACACCTGGGCTGTTGGTGCACACCATCCCAGTCTGATCCCTGCTCTCCCCCCATGCAGGAATGGTTACCAGAAGTTCTCCCAGGAGCTGCTGTCCAACGGGGAGCTGAACCACCT
>NW_008658046.1:0-1546 GCF_000695815.1 Acanthisitta chloris | reverse complement strand
CAGCGCATCTCCCAGGGCCAGAAGGACCACTACAAAAAACTGGCAGAGGAGCAGCAGAAACAGTACAAGGTGCACCTCGACATCTGGCTCAAGGTGAGTGTCAGACCCCGGTGTCTGGTGTGGGGGCACTGGGAGCCTCTGGAATTGCTTGTGTTTTGGGGATGATGGTTGGTGTGGTCTCTACTCACAGCATTCCTCTGGGATCCACCATCTCCAGGCTCTTTTTTTTGGCATTTTGTAACTTAAAAGGATAAAAATGTGTACGTGGGGAGGGGATGCCCCATGTTAGAGCCTTTCCCTGCTCCATCTCCTGTTGCATTCCATGCCTGACCATCCCTGACTGTCTCCTCTCTCCGCAGAGCCTCTCGCCCCAGGAACGAGCAGCCTACAAGGAACACATTTCCAACGTGAGTATCCATATGGCACTGCCATGGAGAGGACCTGGAGGTTTTTTGGGGGGTGTACTGGGGGTGCTAAGGATTTGTGGCCAGGTTGGGGTCAGCTCTGGGTGAGGTTTGGCGATGTGCCATGCTCCAAGAACCCCTCCAAGGGGGATTCACCCCCGTGGCAGCTCAGTGGTGGGATTTCCTCTGGGTCAGACATTGGGAAGGAGCTGAGGTTGAACTCTAAATGGTTTTGCTTTGTTGTCCCTCCCTGCAGAAACGCAAGAGCATAGGGAAGATCAGGGGTCCCAACCCCAAGATGAAGCCAACGATGCAGTCCAAGTCGGTGAGTGCATGACAGTCATATGGGGACACACAGTCCCCCCTTCCCTGGGGAGGGGGACACATCTCACCCAGGTCCCTCTTCCCTGGGGAGGTCATCTAGGGGAGACACATCTCACCCAGGTCCCTCTTCCCTGGGGAGGTCATCTAGGGGAGACACATCTCACCCAGGTCCCTCTTCCCTGGGGAGGTCATCTAGGGGAGACACATCTCACCTAGGTCCCTCTTCCCTGGGAAGAGCATTCGGGGGACACACACACATCTCACCCAGGTCCTCCTTCCCTGGGAAGTGTGTCCAGGGGGATCCACACCCGTTGTTTGAGGCGTCCCTGGAGCTTCCTGCTGCCTGCCCTTTCCTTGAGGCCATAAAACACAGGCACTCCCCAAATCCTTGCTCAGAACCCACCCAGGTTGGATTTTGGCACCTGCTCCTGGTGTCTTTTTGGGGCAATATGTAACAGAAATGGGGAAAGGCTTCCAGCAAGGTGAAGAGTAGGAGCTGTGCCTGATGCCACTGCATGGATGGAGAAACCCAAAGGTCGATGGCCAAGTGTGTTGGTATCCAAGGGCACCACCAAACTCCTTCCCACCCCGCAGGAATCAGAAGACGACGACGAGGAAGAAGAGGAGGAGGAAGACGACGACGAAGACGAGGACGACGACGACGACAACGGCGACTCGTCAGAGGAAGGTGGAGATTCCTCAGAGTCGAGCAGCGAGGAGGAGAGCGAGGACGGGGACGAGGTGAGGCCGCGGGGCGCGACGCGGGGAGGGCGGCGGGGCCGCCGGGGCACCCTCTGCTCCCTCTGCTCTCTCCACCC
>NW_008658045.1:0-727 GCF_000695815.1 Acanthisitta chloris | reverse complement strand
TTCCTGTCCAGATTGAACCCCAAAAAACGGTCCTCCAAGAACAACACAGCTTGACAAAACATGGTAAAGGAGCAATTTATTTGCTGGGCCCATCATTCCTTTAAAAGGAAACAAATAGGAAAAAATCCCACAAAGATAGTGAAATCCTTTTGCTGAAAGCAGAGCTGTATATAATTCCCCTGGTTCCTATAGGCAGATGTCTTCATTAACAGCAGCCACTGCATCTTAGTAAGGCTTCATAAGGCAGGTGAACATACATCACTCTGTCAGCACCAAAAAAGCCAAACTCAGTAATTGCATTCCTCCTGTGCAATGTAACCCCTGGAGTTTAAATGTTCCAGTGAGGAAGGATCAGCTGCCCAAGAGCAGGGATGGCCAGGGAAATCCTGTGCGCTGATCACATTAACGGCAGACTTTGTAGCAGTTTGAAATAATTTGGTGTTCTGAAGCTTTGCAAAACATACCAACCATTTTCAGGAAAGTAATGCCTGAATGACAGAAACCTTATGAGCATTAAACATTATGAGCTCTATTGCTTTCATGTAAAAAAGATCAAAAAAGATGAATTATAAATGAGCAGAAGTTGCTCTTGGAATAGAACTGGAAAAGTTATAAGTGCAGTGCAAGTATGGAAAAATACAAAATAATTTCTGCTGCCTTCAACAATTAAATGACATGAATTTATATGATCTATAAAACTATGAATACATAATTCAATTACATACAA
>NW_008658044.1:21003-25821 GCF_000695815.1 Acanthisitta chloris | reverse complement strand
CTTTCAGACTGTCAGGAAACAGTCTTAATATATTTATATATATTTATATATTAGTTGCACAAAAGGTAATATGTGACATAAACATAGAGCATATAGGCAGGTCTCTCTGAGCAATTCTGAACCCAAACCCAGCAAGCCCCTCCCAAATGATAGAATTGTACCTTTTGAAAAACATAAATCAAAGCTGACCTTTTGCTGATGAAAGCAGGAAATTTCACTAGTGAACTCTGTATACTGAAAGATTCTTCCTGTCCTGTCTCAGTCTCTTTTCTTATCAGATTTAGATGGACACTAAATAAAATCCATTCAAAGTGAAAGCTGCCACATGGTTAATCTACTTCCTGCCCTCAAACTTATTATTTTTCCTCATGTATCTTTGTCATTCCATGGCCCTCCTATTTCACACTACTCTTTAATCCCTGTGTTTATATTATCACTTTACTGAAGCAGAGTTGTGACCAAGAACTTTAATCCTTAAGAATACATTATAGAGACCCTAACCCCATCATGCAATGATGTATAAAGTATTAAAATCTTATAACTGAAATCATAATTCAGTTAAGTGAGCACAGAAAGCTTTGACAGAATGGGTTGATAAAGCCATTTAATATGATGCGTAATTATTTTAAAAATTATTATATGATTAACTGTAAAGTAGAATATGATCCAAATTTCTACAAGATGTCTCTTGCAAGACAAGTTTGAATAATTATATGAGCATGAAATTATGTCATTGATAAAGACACATCTTTTCCCTCGCTGAGATTTATATATCGTTTGGTTACTTCAGGGATCTGTGTAAACACCCCATTTGATTAGAAGGATTTAATCTTTCACTTGCACTCATTTTTCACTGAACAGGCACTCCATAATTGACTTACAACTTAACTGGCAAGAAACTGGGAATCACACTTCAGCAAAACAGTTGGATTATTTATAATCTTGAGCAGCTGTAATAGGGATATTAGCAAGTTCTTCATCTCTTTGTATCATGAAATAGGACCTCAAAAAATCTTAGGGAGAACTCTTCTTTGTGCAAATGAACTTGTCAAGCTAATGGACGGGCTCTGCTTTTCAGTTCCAGTACTGGGTTGAAGGGACATACTTTAGTCATAGTTTCTGTATTTTATGCTCCTACAAGCAGAAGGATGCTGTGGTTAGACTTGCTTGGAAACCACAGTTAAGCAATGCAACTTATGCCAGTTTTTGCTCTCCTAAAGCTACTGCACATCTTATCATTTTCATTTTGAGTTCTTGTAACTGCTGAAGATTTTTCTTTAATTCCTTTTTTTCCTGGATTATGGACAGCAAAATGAATTTTTGTATGTGTGTGTGTGTGTGTGTGTGAATATAGTTCTAAACATATCCAGACAAAAGTGCTTTTTAAGAAAACAAACATGATAAACATGGGAAAAGCTCAAAGAAAAATAGCGAAATTTTTTCAAAGTGTGTCAGCATGACTCAGAGTGGCCTTTGATTAGGATATCCTTTTCAAGGTGGCAAACATGTACTGTTGTCTTCTATTTAACTAAAGACATGGTGTACAAAGATTAGCTTGGAACTCATTAAAAATACCTGAAAGTCCTTTTCAGGTGGTGTAATACAGATATATGGACCCTTCAGTTTGCTCCTAATATATCTGTAGCTTTGTGTTACATAAATACTCAAATTATACTCTTCTGAGATCTCTCCTCTGATGGAGGTGCACAGCAGAGTGAATGCTTCTGCGACTTATTCATGGCATCATCCATATGACAGTCACTTTGAGCAAATGAGGCATAATCATGGATCTTATGTCACAAATGTTAATGTGGGAAAACCATTATATTGTCTTCTATAGTACTTGGACAAATCAAGAGACACTACTTGCGCACTGCAGTTTAACCTTTCTTAGTACCAAATGCTGAGTTGCCTTCTCAGAAGGAATGGGAAAAATTATGCTGTCATTTAGGGAAAATCAGAGATGATGCAGATTCAAAAGATTTCTGCAACTGTTTAGCAGAAAAGCTAGCTGCAGTACAGAAATTGACTTCTGTTACCAGTAGCGATGGCAACAGTTAAGAAGTTTTGTGATCAGTCAGGAGACTGATACCTTGGAAAATTCTGATCCATTGAAATGCAAATTTCTTTCTGGGTATGTACAGTTCTGAAAAACTTTCACTAGAAATGCAATTTTCAGTCAAACCAAAGAGCAATGGATGCTACAAAAGAGACAATAGTACAGTAAATGTAGTTAAATCTTTGTTCTCTTTAATTCAGAGCAGGGAACTGTACCTTCTTATGCCATTATTGAAAGTGAGAAATTTGGCCACTGGATTGTTACCTCACTTGTGGTGAATTTCCTTTAAAGTTTTGGCAATTTGTTCCTGTAAATAGCATTATTGTTTTTGATGTGATATGCATATTCTCTTGACAAGGCAATTTTTTTCACTTTTATCTAAAGTAGGCATGCATATCAAAACTAATTTCTCCTCATGGAGATGGGTGAATCAAAAAGCTGGTTAAATGCATGTATCTCCTTGGTTAGTGGGGCTGAGGCCCTGAAGGAGACTGAAGCCCACGTAAAGTCCATGATGGAGCAGGATCCTGACAGGATCCATGGTCTGTGACAATCCCATACAGTAGTAACTGTGGACTGTCAGGGACACACACCGGAGCAGTCTGTTCCTGATGAACTCTATCCCATGAAGACGATTTTTGTTGGAAGAAAATGACTTCAGCCCATGGAGAGAACCCATGGGGGAGCAGTTAGTGAAGGACTATATCTCATGGGAAGCATCCCATGCTGTAGTTGCATGGGTCTTCTCTGGGAAGGATTAGGAAAGGCTGACAGAAATGCAGGGGTATTCTTGTCCTTGCAAGGAACCTGTGAGTTCACTGTAATGTGTGCATTAAGGCTGCAGAATGTTTGGGTCTTCCTCTTGAATTAATGTGGTGGCAGCAAAGTTCTCTTTCCTTTATGCAAATTAGTTGACTACTTGATTTAGCAGTGTACCTAATTTATTCTGTTGTGAGTCCCATTTTTCTCTTTCACTCCTTCACCATGAACTCAAAATTCAAGAGGTTCCTGCCTTCTTGAATATCTTACAGTCCTGGACTAAGGTTCAAAACCAGCAAATGCTATGACCACCATATTTTTTGTACAGCATGCACAGGGAGATATACATTATTACATAATAAAGGTGTATTGTTGCCTACAGACTTCTCGGAATTATGCCCTGAAAGTGTCAAATATGTGTCTGTACAGCACAATCCCTTCTGAAAGGAGTCTTTCTGCAGCAGAATCAATGAATGTACTCAGAAACACTCCAGTCTTATCAAAGTTGGGGTGTACATTTATGTTTGGCAGGGGCTCTTTCTAGGAGATGGCCTGCAGGTATATTTAGCCCTGGGATTTTCAAAGTTTGAATAAATATGACATCTGAATTCAAAAGGCAATAATGTGTATTGTGTTGTGTAGCCATATGTTGAAAAATAATAATTATTGCTTAGCAAATAAAATATTAGCAATATGTCCCTTGTGGATGTAGTCTTCACATCAGTATTAGTTCCTTAAAATTCTCTTTCCCATATTTCAGTCAGACATATCATGAAAAAGCATGAAAATGTTCCACCTCACACCAGCAATCTACAGTCTGATGATGCCATCAGAAGAAGTTGAAATTTCTCTTGTGCTGCATATGGGACAACACAATGTTGAGTATGACACACAAGATCTTAATTAAGTGTCAGTTGTCTAATTGAGGTTAAATTAAAGCAGGCAGTGAGACACGATGAGAGGCAAGCTTAATATGATGTATATCCATTTTTCCCAAATAATCATGATCATAGCTTCTACATTTTGCAATTGCAATATGCACAAGAAAATCCCAGTTTTCAAACACAGTGATAGTCACAGGGTGGGGCAATTGGGCTTTCATTCAGATAGCAGCTGTCTCCAGCTTTTGTGACCCTGAGCTCGTGGGCCATGCACATCTGAAATTCCTTTCTCTGGGCTCCCGAGGAGATGTATGACCCAATAGGCTTAAATATATTTTGTCATGATAGAAGCATGCGGTCAGTAAGAAAGATTATAGCTTTGCCACTGCGGAGTGTTGCAGAGAAGCAGATACCTGTTTTCTGTCTCTTCTCTTAAAAGACTTGGGATAATAATGAAGGTGTAGAATGTTTTTAGTTAATGTTAATTAGAGTCATGTGTTGAGCAGAGGCAAATAAAATAAAAATCTTTATTTCTACACCACCTCTCTTTTGTGCAATCTTTGCCTGACCAGACATTTCGGGCACTGGGATGCAGCAGTAATGATATGAGTAATGTTAACAGTGTTAAACAGTTAATGTTTAGTCTCTTTAGAAGAAATGAAACATGGAAATAAGTCAGTTTACATGTCTTTTCTGAAGTAATGAATTCTGAGGCATGTATTTTGTTTTCTTTCCCAAGCCCTGCTGTCCACTACAAGGCATTTTGTGTTTAAATAAGCTCAGATATATGAGGTAAGTTTCTGAATTTTATGCTACTGCTTTTGGACAGTTTTTTGAGCTTGTATTCTTGTCCCTTTTGAAACTATAAATCTGTACCACATTGTGCTGTGATTTAAAGTGAATCTTGAAAAAATATTTTGAAGAAGGGGCTCTGGGGCAAAAAGCAGAAGATAAACCTTCAAAGCTTAACTGTACAGGACAATGTTAACTTCTGTAATTGCTTCCCTGTTCTCATGACAAGTAATAATACCTAACATGAGAGGGATGAAAGATTGCTCAGAAGTCCTGCTTTGTTTTCTTGCTGATTGAAAGAAAATTGGTCCTTAATACTCAGTGGCC
>NW_008658044.1:12956-20968 GCF_000695815.1 Acanthisitta chloris | reverse complement strand
AGAAAGAATACCTGTTTTAAATACAAGCAGCACACAGCCTGAAAGAATGTTAGGTCATTTGGGATTATTAAATCCCTTTGTGGGCTAGCAGTCTTGCTTTGACCAAGTGCTTATTTTTAATGATAGGCACTTGAAATTCTTTTTTCCTCTTCATGTCCAGCTTTACCATACAAGTTCTAAACAACCTAATATTTCTTTCTTGTGATTTTAGGAATCTTTTGTTTGTACATGTGTGTAATATTTGATGTAGCTCCATCATTTGAAAAAAATGCAGTATGGGTGGACTTTATAGGAACTTTTCCTACATTACTGGGACTAGAAGTATTTTATAGAAGGATAGTATTGTAGCTAATTAAAGTATGTAGGGATCATACTGAGGATAGAAAGAACATCTTTCATTTTTCACGTATTTTATTCTGTGAAAGGTACGTAATGACTAGCTCCTGAATGATAAAGTTACTGCTTTATATCAGGTTTGTCACTATGCTACAGTATTTGACAGGCTTTGGACAACTAGGTTGTCCCTTTGAGACTAATATTAGGTATTCACATGCTACTTTTTTTGACCACCAAGTAGAATTAGTATTCTGAGAATGAAGCAGTGATTTCAGTATATTTGTATTTCCACCATGACTCTTTTAGTATGAGGGTGTAAGTCTCTAACTAATCATCTAGAGTGATCAGGAAAGCAACTTTAGTCCCTCAGGTATGGTACATCAGATATTTAGATTTCCATGAAAAAGATTCAACATATGTTGGCAGCACTGCTGCCATAGCCTGACCACTCTAGAATTTCTAGAATTTCATCAACATCCTTGCAGCCAAGAGTTGTGCTTTTTTTTTTTTTTCCTTTCTAAACCTATTCTGACTGTTCTAACACCTCTTTTCTTTAAGACACAACTTCACACTTTATGTATTCTCACAGTGCTGTAGCTGTTAAAAGTCAGTTCTTCCTGGCAATGACCAGCCTTATTAATTCATTCATGCAACACAACTTTGCTTCTTGTCTCTTATGCCACTGTCCAAAAGACATCAACTGAACCAGTTCCATTAACACACAAATAAGTGCAAGCATGTGGGCTGATTATGCATACTTACTTTAGAGAATATACTGAATATATTCCCATCTTCCTGTGTAAGCCCTCTATAATTCCAGAATCCTTTCTACTGCAAAACCACAGAATACTACTCAGTATTCACCTACTAAGAATACTCCTGATGCCAGAGATGGAGACATACTAGAATTTTTTAATGACTAGAACAGGTTTATCTTTCTTATTATTTCTTTATTGGGCCATTATGAGGAGCAGCTGAGGGAGCTGGGGTTGTTTAGTCTGAGGAAAAGGAGGCTCAGGAGGGACCATATCACTCCCTCTAACTACCTGAAAGGAGGTTGCAGACAGGTGAGTGTTGGCCTCTGCTCCCACGTAACTAGTGATAGGACAAGAGGAATGGGCACTGAGTTATGCCAGGGAAGTTTAGATTGGACATTAGGAAAAATTTCTTCACTGAAAGGCTTGTAAAGCCCTGGATCAGCCTGCCCAAGGCAGTGGTGGAGTCACCATCCCTGGCGATATTTAAAAGACATGGAGGTGTGGCATTTAGGGACATGGTTTAGTGTTGGACTTGCACTGCTGGGTTAATGATTTGAGTTGGTGATCTTGGAGATCTTTTCCAACCTAAATGAGCCTGTGACTATATGATTCTATGATTTTCATCAGTAATGAAGAAATCTGAAGTTAGTACATGGTCACTATGATTTTTTTTACGCTGGTACTGATTGTATTTTAAACTTTGGAACCTGTGGTCCCAAAGATCTGCCTTTGTTGCCTCATCCACACCCTCCACATTATCAGGTCTACATGATGGGTTTCACCATGATTTCTTTCTGGACAAATTCCCTTCTGACACTTGCTGATGCTTCTGTCTCTAACCAGCCCTGTTCAGCTTGCCTACCTCAGAAGACAGTCTTCAGCAGGTGTCAGTGCAGACATACATTACCTTTGTCATGTTTCTTCTAGTGTTGATTTTGTCTCCTATTGGTAAACAGTCTTTTCCTGGATGTTGAGCAACCACTGAACACATGCTTTTCCAGTAAGAATAACTCTTTGTTGCCCAAGTCTGTGAGCTCACACACTTGTCTATCATTTGGGTCTGAAGATCAGCTCTCAGAATTAGGCTTTCTGGCAAGCTCTGATGCAAAACTGACCTCTTTTGAGAATTCTTGTGGCTGTTTTCTTAGCAGACCTGAGCAAAGTATAAGGAAAGGATTACTCCCTCCAACTCTAATGAATAACAAAACAATGCAGTCATATAAACACACCTTGAAGCAGTTAACAAGGGATGAGAAACTGAGCACTAACTATCCATCATACAGCAAGAGCGATAGTTTTCAGTGGTGAATTAAAAAACATAGGGTGTATTTGGGAATTTTGTGGGGGAAAATAAGTCATCTTGATAGAAGAATATGTATATGAGTAGGAAAGCTATTTTTAGAATTCATAAATCTTGACATTCCATAGAAATTACCTAAAAATGTTGGGAGGAAGTAACTGGAATGTAAAGCTTGTTTTAAATAGAGAACTTAGGAAATAAAATATTCATGCAGCCAGTCGGTATAAAATACTTGTTCAGCTGATCAGAGGATTGGAAATCTTTCTAGCCTAAGTTGGGTAAGCTTCCAGTTTCATAAAATCACAGAAATCAGAAACAGAAAAGTCATTTGGTTGCCTCCTGCCAACAATCCTTAATGTATTCCTGATCTTGACTGCTTTCTCACATCTAATTGGAAAAGATTCAAGTGACAGAACTCTCATTGCTTCCCTTGGGGTGAGGGGGTTTAATTGATCTCATGGTGAGAAAATTACTTCTTAGGGTGCAGGAAGTAGTTCTTAAGAACATGCCCTGGTAACCAATAGAGATTTGCATAAAATCTCATTGAGAAGGCAAAGCTGCTCAATGTACTTTTTGTAGATTCAGTAGTCATGTTACCTCTTGGCTGCATATTCACCAGGAGCTGAAAGCTAGCATGTGAACTGATCTGGCTCTGTCCTCTTGTGCAGTCTAATATGTGCTATCTTAACCTGCAATTGTAACATTCCTTTTACAGGAGGTCAGTGGTACCATGCTGTGAAGGTGCAGAGGTGTATATCCTTTCATTTAGATTTCCAGCAGGGACAAGCCAGCTACGTGCTGCTAGGTTTAGAACTTAACGAGACCCATGTAAGAGTCTATAAATAAAAAACTGTATCACACTTCAGACACTGTGGCATCAAATTTGATCCTTTATAAAAACTCCTATGGAATTTCTCGGGGATGAGACCATGGGAAGCCAGTCTCAATTGATTTTTCACTCAGTGCAATGTGTTGCGATTTATTAACTTAAACTTATAATCACTGATTCAGGTTTTGAGAAAAAGAAAGCAAACAAACAGTCAAAAAAACCCACCCCAAAACACTAAAAAAAAGCACTTAGGGAGACAGTTTTCTCCCTCTTACTCAGGCTCAACTTCAGTCACAACTCCTTTCTTTCCGTCTTATTGTCACCTTCCCCTGCTTTTCCACTGCATGCTACATTCACCCATCCCAATCCCATTGGTACAGCAACAAGCAGCCTGAGGAACTGGGATCACATGTGTAGTGGTGTATATGACACTCCTTGCTTTCTACTCATTTTCCTCTGCTCCAGAAAGAGTCTTCCATGGGCTGCAGTTCCTCTGCAGGTGTCCATGTTCTGGCATAGGCTGCTGTGGACACTGGACAGTTCCTAGCCACATCTCAGGTAAAGTACCATGCAAAAGGATTCTGTAGAAACTGATAACAAGATCGATGTAGGATCACTTTTACAGAGCTTCCAGTGTCATAAGCCAGTTTGAAAATTCTGCAGAAAAATGTATTCTCAGCTAAAGATCCTGGTTAGCTATTTCCTGCACATAGGCTTTTAGACACATGGGAAGACACATGCCCAAGTGTGAAGAAGCTGGAGAAACTAAGGAACAGTTCTTCTATTTTTCCTCCTCTCCCTTTATGTATCAGTGCTCTGGTCTGAGGAGAAATACCTTGATGCAGGCATAGAACGTAATATTGGGTTTCCCATGGCAGTTGCATCCACTTTAGAGAAGCACTGTTTCTTGGATCCTCATTGTTGTTTGAGGAAATGTGTGAAGTTACAGAGACTGAGCAGTACTCTCCATTCTTACAGGTTGTATTCAGAACTTTGGCAGGCACTATTGCAGCAGTATCACATGGGAAACATAGCATGTATATATGGAAATAATATGTTAAATGCACAGCCTTCTGCACCTTTATCAAGAATACTACAAGGGTTTTACATAGAAACTCCTGCTCCATTGACAATACACTACTGTATTTTATGTACTTTTAGCATTATGAGACATGGAATTCCAGTTTGTATTTGTAGTTGAGCTCTTAGAGAGACAATGTTGTTTGGTGCTGATGAGTTGATTTACCTGCCTGTCTGTCCTTGGGTAATTTGGAATTAGGAGTTTCTTTCCTCCGTTTTCTTTCTTGCAACAGTTTAAGAAAAGCAATCACCTTATGTTTATTAACTTGGAACCCATATTCTTTAGCTGGACACATGCTTTGGCTTTTTATCCCTTTAACTGCTTTCTTGGTGATCTATCAGACTTTGCTGAATTTGTGGAATACATCACATCTCAAAAGTTGCAATGGCCTAAACAAGGAGCCTGAACTGACAAACTGAGTCTTCATTTCCTTGTTTGACACTTCGGTGTGAAAAGTGACAAAAAATACCTGTACCACATCCTCATTAGGTATATATGTGGAGAGTTTTGCAAGTTTCCCAAAAAGAATAAAAGCACCCTCTGGCTGTTGCCACAACTTGACTTATCATTTGATGTAAAAGAAAAACAGGTGACAATGTTCATGTTAATATTTCATTGAAAATATAGTGTAGCCAAAATAAGTAATTTCCATTGATCCCAAGAAACTGCCTAGTAAGTGGTTAGAATCATGTGAAGAGCTGGCTGACAGGTGATATTTTAGGCCAAGAGATTCATACTCAGGTGGCAGCAGTTAAAACAACCCCAAAAAGTTATTAAGTGAATCTGGGTTGTGGAGGATCATGAGGATGAAAAGGGAATCTATGATATCGAGCTCCATTTCGGAAATATTTTCATTGCCTGATCTATACTTTCGGTTTCTTCTTTCTGCTGTTAGTGATAATAATATAGATCTGAAAATGCACGAGAGCAAATGATTAAAATTCAGGGCCTTAGACATTATTGCTTATGATCTGTTTGATCTTTTTGGGTTTTACACAACCTTTTTTTTCTTCTTTAGAAATGGTTTTAATTACTTGAAATAACAATGGCTGTCAGTAAGAAGGAGAACTTCTACTGGAATAACTTTACTTTAGTTGCAGTTAAATTAAACTGATTTAAAGCATAAGAACTTCCCCACCCCTGTAATCACTGCAGCAATTGTAGAGATGCAATCATTTGTGGGGCTTTAGCAGCATGATTCATATTAAAAGTAATCTCTTTTCTTTCTTTGTGTTTAACAAACATTTTTTTATGCAGACAATTTCAATGACATAATTGAATATACAATTTTACCGTCCAACTCAGGAACTGGTGAAGTCCTGGTAAATCGGGAGGAAATTTCTTGAATGAGCTTTGCTGTTAAAACTAGCATTTCATGGAAATTTAGTCTCCCTGACTCTTCATTTTGGTCCTGTCTGTCAAGGTACATTGCCATCAATCACCTCCTCCAGCAACCCTGGAGTTCCTAGAAGTTTCCTAGTTCCTCCGGCCTAGCTGCTGGAGCCCACCCCAGTGTCCTCTGTAGACATGGACACATGCACATGCACAGACAGTCATGCATGCACAGAGACACAGAGGCCACCGATGGAGTTGGCCACTTGTGCTGGCACTGAAGAGGCTCTGCCTTACAGCAGCACCATATGGAGGACTCCAAGCTTTTTTTTTCCTTCCTCCCCCTGGGCTGGCAGGCAGAAGGTCACTAGCGCAGCACTCACAAGCCACTCTCTCACATGAGGTGTTTTTCACTATATCAAGCTAGAGTTTCAATCCTGGCCTCCCTGGCATTTGATTCTAGTTGTCATGTTGCCTAGCACCAGAGAAATGACATCTCCATGTGATAATAGCATATGTCTCTAATGCCTGTGCCTTACCTGCACTTTGCATATACCACACTAGTTAGGCTAATCTAACTGGCTGGGATTCAAGTATCTTATTTTAAAAAAATCAAAAACACCTTTAGTGCCTTTAGGCTTCAAGTCAGCAGCTAGTATAATGAAATTTGTTTAGGTTTACTGACTTTTTATTGAGTTATAGTTACATGAAATTTAGACTATTTTAAACTATTGTAAATAAATACAAGTAAAATGCTCTTAGCTATCCTGCAGATATCTAGAATATAGATTTTTTAAAAAATCAGGATTTGTATATACAAGTCAAATAATTCTTATTTACACCTTTATTGACAAACCCAAGATGAATGAATATTAATGTCTCTATAAAACACTCCTACAATGGGTAGTGCTGACCATATGCTCTTGTCAAAGAAAATGATAGATCTCTGAGTTTTCAGCTGAGAGGGCTCAGGAGGAGTTTGCTGCTTATTAAGAGAGGGCTAACTTGCATCTTCAGCAGAAAGATGAAACACAGATATGCAGGTCATCTAAATGATACCCAACTCAAACTGTGTAGCAAAAAGAAAGGAAATAGTAGGGAGGAAAGTGGCAAATTGCTTGTGTTGTCTATTTCTCTCATATTTTAGGGATGATTCAAAGCTTAAGCAAGTAGTAAATACCCTGTTGATTCAGTGAAATTTGATCCAGCCTATGGACTGCAATGTTGCAAGTGTCACACAAAGCTGTGGAAAGTCAGGATTAGCCATTTCAGAGGACTGTTTCATGGGCAGTAAAACCAAATTAAAACCGGAATATTAATTCTCCATGTAATAGATTAATCTTCATGATGGTATTGATTGTGCTAATATGTAGGAAGATTTACTACTTAAGTAAGTTTGCTAGTTATTACATTTGTTATAAATTGTTAGTTTTTTAGAACAGATTATGTAGAAAGTAATAAAAGGAAAACTTTACTACAGAGGTCTTTCTTTATGAAGCTTCAAACAGAACTTCTAAATGGCATGTGTTTGCATAATAAGGCAAAAAGCTGATATTCCACATCTTTACACCTTCAAATATACAATTAAAAGGTTTACGTGCTGCGAAATGCAGCATGAGGCCAACATTTTGGAATGAATTTACAAAACTTATGACCAAAAAAAATGCCTCAATGTTAAGAAGTATTAAAATGAGGTAAAGAAGAGAGTACATTTAAAGACAGTTAAAACATGAGCTCTGAGCATAGAAACTAGGTTTTGGTCAGTGGCCTAGTTCTAGTTCCTCTGAGGAAAAAAGGCAGGGAGGAGGAACTACCTTTCTCATTTCTACGGCCCAAGGTGCTAGTTGTATGCAACTGCATACAACCTTTTTCTTGGGGTATGATAATGCAAATTTACCTTTGGAAGATCTAAGCCCCACCTCCAATAGCTATTCTTCAGTTCTCTGTTTTGTTTTAAATACAAGTAATTTGTGGGCTCACTGTGTGTATGCTTCTTACAGTACAAGATAGACAAAATCTTACTGTGTTCAGAATGGCCCCTCTGCTTGTCTAATTCTGGCTGAGAAAACACATCCAGTTTGCGATGGGTTAAGATCTCCTTCTGCCCACAGAATCTTGTAATTCTGTAAGAATGAGCATTACCTGTAATTTTTTTTTGAGATATAGTCAGAACAATGTACAGCTGTTTTCATGCTCTTATATTTTCCTTTTAATTCTGCTACGTGTAATTTTTTAGTCTTTAGGAAACCTATAATGTGGAAAAAGCTGGTATTTTTCTTCTTGATCCCTATCTTCCAGAAGACTCGTGAAACAACCAAGGCAGGAGAAATTACCAGAAAAATATAATTAATTAAATAAATTTTATCTTAAGGAAAT
>NW_008658044.1:0-12903 GCF_000695815.1 Acanthisitta chloris | reverse complement strand
CAGTGCTGGAATGTCTTGCTTACAATGGCTATATTCATCCATGATTAAATATGAAATTTACACTTGGGAATATGGATTTATTTTACCACTCCAGTGGTCTTTTATTTCATAAACCATAGCAAGTTTATTCTAAACAGGTGTTCAGCTTTTCTAGTCGTATTTTCTGTAATATTGGAGCAATTTGCCACTCAAAATAAGTGTCTGAAATTGTAAGGATAAGTGCTTCTCAGTATGAATCTATTAAAATTGGAAGCTTGGTTGCCATTACCATCTGGAGTTCTGTGCTTTGGGATGAGAGAGAGGTATATGATCTCCTTTTCCTGTTTTTTTTTTCTATTCAATATGCTATAGAGATGCAGAAAAACAAGCATTGGGAGTCTGTATGCCAGGCAAGAGAGAAAATGACAATAAGGCCGGGAGGATCAGGTAGTCTAATTTATGTATGTATTTATTTGCTTATCTATTTATTTGTCTATATATTTATTTACTTAATTAATTAACTGGGTTTTTTGTGTTTGCTTGCTTGTGAACAAAATTACTAAATGTTAACTTCAGTACTGTCATCTTCCATTTCAATGGAAGGATCAGTGCTTTTTGTTATTCCTTTTTGTTATTGTTACTATTTGACAACATACATGTTGAATACAGAACACATCTTAAGTAAAGAAAAGAAAAAGCAGATCAATGAGTACTTTTATCTCCTAAATCAAAATTCAAATGCAGATATTTATGTTCAGAAACAGCAGTTGAGAGAAAAACAATTACATCTTGGTTTTCAGTAATAAATACATTAAAAAAAAAAATCATACAGAACAGAGAAGACTAGGAGCCATGTAATCTATTCCATACTTTGAATAGGGCTACACAGAAAAGTCTCTGATTCATTTTCCAGAGTCCTTGCTTATAGGGCTGTTTAAGATAACTGCAACCAGACTTGCACTGTCTGAATCACTTTTATTAACTATCATACTCTGTGTCATGACCCATTGGTATGGGCCATGATGTTTGTTATAAATTCTCATCAGGCTGAACAAAGACACCAGACACACATCAGGAAACTCTTGTGATTTACTACATGGCTGTCTTAACTCCGTTAACCAGCCCGCTGGTTGGACTCAGAAGGTGTTGGCTAACAAGCCCTTTAATTCTTCCAATACACTTCCACAAGTGGAGGCTAACAAGCCCTTAATTTTGTCCAGTACGCTTCCATAAGTTCTCAACTCCCACAACAGACTGCTGAAGGTGCTGGTGAGCCAGATATAACACACTTCCACAAGCTCCCACCTCCCACAATTAACTGCAGCGCAGAGTACAGGGTAGGATACGATAGCTGTGCTTTGCCCAGACAAAGCAAGGTTGAAGAGAAATAAAGACAGAAAAGGGAGAAGGATAACAAAGAATATCACCAGACCTTAGATCCCACATTAGTCCTGCCATGCGTGTGATCTGGAGGTGGGGTAAACCATGAGATAGCAAAAAAGAGTGAGAGGGCCTGATCCACTCCCTTTTATAATTCACCTGGTGCAGCCCCTCATGTAAACTAGATTTTTCATGCCTTCTGTTCACCCAGCCCTTCAAGCCTTTGAGCTGGGAGTGGGGACTGAGCTAGAAGTTGTCTCAGGACATGCTGCCCCACCTCTGCAGGACCCTCTCTTTCCATCACATCTTTCCTGTCTTAACAGTCAGAATGTTTGAGATGAAGCATCTTATATCTGGTCCTCCACATCTGAAAAGAAAAAACTTTCAAGAGAAAAGAAATTATTGTAGCTGAAAATCAGAGAAAGGCCAGTATCTGTGTAATACCTGTTTTGCTGCCTCCTCCTTTATATATTTCAATTTTGGTAACCCGTTAAAGGCTAATACTCTCTTTGTTCTAACTACCTTTTTCAATGAAGAGGAAGATCTTTGTAGAGCCAGACTTTCCCAAAAGCTAAAGTCTGGTTTATGCACATGGTGGGACAGCTAGGGGGAATTTCCTTTCATGGCAGTTCCACAATTTAAGCACATTGTTGTCATATTCATAATCTTTTTAATAATGTATCCACTTTTTTCAAAGGCTGAAATCTCTATGGGAGGCTAAAGAACTCTGTAGAGGTTATCAGCTTTGCAAAGTTTAGAACAGTAAGCATTTTCCATATATATATTTTGTGGATTTTTCTGAATATGTTGAAGTACTTAAAATATCCTTGAACAAAAGCAGTAGCCCTGTCACAGTTAACGCTTGTATTTGAATCACAATATAAGCACAGTTTGGAAAGAAGAACGATTTTAAAGTACTGCTGAGATGCCAGCACTCTAAGAAACAGTTAAGAGAAGCAAGGTCTTGTAAATGTTCTTTGTCAAGTTGTTATGGTCATGATTGTATTGTATATTGCTGAATATTATGGCACAATTCCTATGAAAAAAATCCCATAAACCAAAATATCTCATTAGAAGTAGTATCTCTCATAGTAGAAGTCTGAGGGGCGTGTCATGGTGAATTTTCACATTCAGCAAAGCATTATGAACCAGCTAGTAGGAAAGCTTGAACTTACAGGAGCAGAGTAATTGAATAGAGCAAACATATGCAGATTGAGTAGTTTCAGATCAGTACGTTTAAGGCAATTTAGGACAAAGCAGCACTCTTTTTTCAGTATTTAAATTGGCATGAAACCATTCTAAGTGCCACATTGAGAATATATTACCATCTAGTGACTTGAAGACAAGAATAAATATTAGAAGACATGCAGCATAAAGGGACAGTGAATGACTTTTTCAAAGGAATGAAGTGACATAAGCATAAAAAAAGTCACTCAAATGTCTTTGAAATTAAATAAAAATAAATGAAATAAAATTTTAAAATCATCTGAGCTGCATATTGAGAAATCAAGTAACATCCATAGACAAGATGCACAGTCTTTTCAAAACCTGCGTGCTACTGAGTGTTTTCAAAATATATGCCATGATATTGTGGAATAGTACTATGGATACTATTCCCTATTGCTGAATTTTCTTCACTTTTGGATTTAATTTTTTGGGATATCTGTACGTCTGCTCACTGGATTTACTCTGCTTAGGAGTTCCCTCTCTTCTAACCAATGCCTTTAGAGATATCCATGTTCAGACTTCCACTGACTGTTTAATTACAAGACTTTATAATTATTACTCCAATGAAAAGTTCCAAGTATTTTCTGATTAAGTGAATTCTGGCTTTCAAAAGGGAAATGATCAATTGATAATATAAGATGAAGCAAAATAGGATTAGATACTGTGTTAACAGTATATATTGGTTTACACTACTAGCCTATATATTGCAAATTTAATGTCAAAATTTAGAATAATTGCAATATTACAAGTAATGACCTTGAGTCATAAACTCAAAAATAGCTTGTAATTCTTCTACTTAATTCAGACTGGAAAAAGTCATGCATGTTGTCACCTAGGAAATCTCATCTACCTACAGATACAGTGAAAAATTGAGACGTATTTCTTCCTTCTTTGTTTCAACAATTGTAAGAGGCAATATAGTTCCTCTTAAGTAGGCAAGTCAAGTAAGGATCAGAAGACATGACTATTTATGTGCACTTCAACCAAAATAAATGTGAAGGTAAAGACAATTTTAATCCAGTTCTGTCTAGTTCTCCATGTCTGATCTGCAAACAAGGATCCACTTTATGGAAATCAAAGATTAACATTAAGTCAAATGGGAAGCACATAGTGAAACTTAAATCTTAAGCACTCTTTTTGCCTTGCGAAAGGAAGCATCTGGCTGTGTATATTTATGTCTGCATTGCAAATGGTACTTTCGGGACTTCGTTATTGGAATTAATCATTCCAGGCACAGGGGTAAACATGCACACCAGGCTCTGTGAGTTTCATACACTAACTACATTAACATTAGAAATGTTCCTCATAGCCCTGAAAATGCATTTATACTGTCACTTTGTGTCATGGACTTCACAAAATATGGCACTGTCCAACCCAGACATACACAGCATAGAAAGGAAACAAGGTGATCTCTCAAAGGAACACTCTAATCTGAATGTTGTGTTACTTAGTGATGTCAGGGGTAATTAGTTTCATAGTATCATAGAATGATTTGGGTTGGGAGGGATCTTAAAAACCATCTAGTTTCAACCTCCCTGCTTTGGGCGGGAACACCTTTCAACAGACCAGGTTGTTCAGAGAACAGTCCTTAAACACTTCCAGTGATGGGGCCTCAACAAATTCTCTGGTCAACATGTTCCAGTTCCACTGTCACAGGCTTTGGGCGGGAACACCTTTCAACAGACCAGGTTGTTCAGAGAACAGTCCTTAAACACTTCCAGTGATGGGGCCTCAACAAATTCTCTGGTCAACATGTTCCAGTTCCTCACCACTGTCACAGTAAAGAATTTCTTCTGTATATCTAATTTAAATTTCCCCTCTTTCAGTTTGAAACCATTGTTCCTTGTCCTATCACTACAGTTCTTAATGAACAGTCCTTCTCTGGTTTCCTTGTAGAGCCATTTAGATACTGGAAGGCTGCTATGAGGTCTCTGTGCAACCCTGTCTTCTCCGGGCTGAACAGCCACAAGTCTCTCATTCCATTTACTACCTAAACAGAAATTAGCTCCCAATTGTTTTATTCTTTGTTTGCAATTATGGATTCAAAACTGCAAAATGCTCCCTGGGATCAGTAGATCATCATCCACAGTAGGGCAGAAGGCTAATATTTCAAATATTTTAATATTCTGTTATGTGGGAAAAGATTTAAGAACCTCTTTATCTTTTTTTTTAAAAAAACGATTTTTATTGATGAGTTGAGATAAAGTTTGGAAACTGGAAACTGTTTATTATTACAGCCCATTTTAACATAATAGCTTCCTGTCCCAAACTGTTCAGGAGGAATAGAGCTTTCACACTGTTGCTCACTTAAAGATTCTTTAGCATAAACCAATTTTAAATCAAGATTGTCATGTCGTAACCTGTATTTCCAAACAGTATGACCACTACTTCAGATCATGGAATCATGGGTACTACTATCATGTAAGTCAACAGAAATTGTGACCCACATAGAAAACATGCTTGGTTACAAGCCATGAAACTGACTTTTATTGTGTCAGTCCATTTCATGCAAGTTTATATTATTCAAATGACACGAATACTACAAAAGCACATAGGAAGGTTAATGTGCTGAAAAGGGGTATCTCAAGGTAATTATTTAATGAACAATATGTTAATTACTGAATGGAGCAACTGACTAATGTAGTTACCTCTGAGTAAATGTTATACAAATGCCTTCTGGCCGGACTTTGTAATAGCTGAAGTACAAAAATATTCCCAACAACATGATTACATAGTTCTCTTTAATATGTTTCCCAATCTGTATTCCATTGTGCTTCAGCCAAGCTTCTCTTCCAAACATGAGAGAAAGGGGTTAATAAATGCCTTTGAAATTCAAGAAAGTATGCTGAGTATATTTCGGGAAGGATCAGGACCTGGCAGGCAGAGACAGATGGCTGTGTGTCCTTAGGAAGCTAGCCATCCCAAAGAAGAGTTTGTGTTTTAGGAGCACTTCATGCTGAATAATAATTTACTCTGTGTGGTCATTAGGTTTGTGGTCTAAAGTTGTGAGGTGAGAGAGAGCCTGGGTTGAGCTTGGAAGAGTGACGTGTCACCTTGAGTATTGATGACATTTTTTGTGGTTGCTCATTCTAAAGCCTACAAATAACAGAGATTAGGAATAGAGCAGTGGACAGCTTTTGAGAGCTGAGTTCTCTTGCATTTCATCGGTCTTGTTGGGCTAGGATTCTTGAAGCAAAACAACAGAAGCAGCTCTAGTAAACCTTATGATGACTTTAGGCCCCACAGAGTGACAACTCCATACTAAAAAAAAATTTGCTACAAGTAGATTAAGAAAAGCTGATCATGGTTTAAAGATGTGTCTATACAAGTTTTATAAATACAATTTAAAGATGGCTGAAATAAAATAATTTTTTTTAAATCAAAATCTTTTGCCAATCTGTGGTATGGACCAACTTGGAAGTCTGCTTTATGAAATCAGGTTCTTCATAGACAGAAAGAGATTACTGTGAACTGAATCAATAGGAAATAGAAAAAGACCCTGGGATCAATGAAAACAGCCTGTCTACAGTGCACATATAATTGTGTCATAGATACTTAGTTCAGGAAGATTCAAAGTGTTTGTATACTGCTGTGTGATATAAAATCATCACAAAATCCTATACTGAATTTAAGGTAAAGTAATCATGTGAAGGACTAATTGTCAGTTCAGATTTTGCACACCATAGAATGTTCTTATTCTGTGCCTTCTGGATGGTCCTTGAGAAATCTAAAATAAGCATTTTCTCTTATGAAAACTGAACTTTACTCTGAACATAAAAGAAAAAGTTAATGCAGTCAATTTCTAAACTAATCTTTACCCGATTAAAGCTTTAGCTTTTCTGTGAACAGTTTCAAAATGAATAGGAGACAGAAACTTTTCCCTCCCACAAATTCTCCAGTGCTTAAACATTTATGGTCTTCAGTTAAATATTATGGGGCTGGGCATTATAAAAGAACGTACTCAATAATGCATACATCTAATTAAAGGAATAATGAAATGTAGCATCTAACTCTTATGATAATCTCCATGGCTGTTTAATGCTGTTTAATCTTTTTATCCCAAAGATATTAAGGAACTCTAACAATTTTTTGAGATGCCCTGGCCCTGATCTGGAGAAAGAATGACAAAAAACCCTGTCCTTTTAGTCTTTTTCCCATCAACCCAAATGGGATTTTTAGCATGGCAAGCCAAACTGCAGCCAGCCCTTAGCTAAACATGAGTTAGCACAACTGTCCTAAGTCTTCTCTGTAGTCTTCCTGTACAAGAATAAACCTAGGGTGAGCTCCTGCTGCAACTTGGCTATGTCTGGGAATGTTTTTACATGTTTTTTTCAAGCACCACTAAAAATTAGGGAAACCAAATCTGCAGTTCTTTCCCAGTAAAAATTTATTACAATGTTGTTTTTCTAGAGAAAGGATTGAAGTGGAAATACCATGACAAATGTTTCCCTGAAGCAAATTTTCTCCCCCTTTGAAGGTAATCACTAACTATTTTATGTTATCTGACTTGTGGACCAGTGTCAGGTATTCTATAAAATCATGTCTGCTTCCAAATGAAATGCTTCCTCTAGGGTGGTTTACTATCTGGTTAAATGAGCCCTTTCAAGAATATTGCAGTGAGATAATTACAGTTTCATTAGAAATTGTGCTAAATGACTTTGGCTATATTTTATTGCAACTAGCCCTCACTTACATTTAAATCTTACCATTATTACTATGCTTTCCAAATTATTTTTTTCTCTGAGCAAATTTCAGGGCTATTGATGTAGTAGGATTATTCCTTTCTGTGGGGGTGTGAAATATATGAGATCGTTGCAACGACTACTATGAAGAGGTAGGAGAAAGTAGAGGAAAGATCTGCTACCAGTTTCTGGGGAATGCTTACATTGGAGTAGTTAACAAATGAAATTAATTAGCATTAAAAGTCCTCCTTCAATGCAGTGAGCAAAAGAGCAAGCACTTCACCTCATGTTATCTGTAGTGCTGCTCCAAACCACATGCTTCATGGGAAAATTCTTCAATCACAGTCTCTGAGAATGTCCTTCATTTGAAACATTTTCTTGGTCATGTATCTAATTTCACCTTCACATTTTTTTAGCATTTTTTAGACATAGCCTCCAAGCATACTTTCCCAGTTTCTCAGGCCTTTCTAGTTTTCAGTTATTATATTTTGAAATTAGAATCTGAAAAATTAATGCTAACATCATTTTATAAAGCAGAAACTTAAAAAACTGGTCTGAGGAAATAAAAGAGCAGACTGGCAAAAGTTTAAATATATTTTAATGTAAATATTCAAATAAATGTTGAATGTTTTTCATAAATTTGAATGCAATAGGATCTATATAATTATTTTCATGCTTGTTCTTACAGATATTCCACTTCAGCCTTTCCCCACCTGTTTTAGGGATATATGCTCTCCTGTAAGGATTATGTACTGATGATAGAATTCTTTAACAAATGTTTTTCCACTGGAGCTATTCAACTGAGTTCTTTTTTCTCCTTTTTTTCAAATTCTCTTCCAGACTAAATTTGTTGGAAGGACACTGGGTTGACCTTTGAGATAAAGAGGGGAGATGATAAATAATTAGTAGTAATTATTGATTCAAAGAAGTTGACCTAACAGCATGATACTGTTAAGCGAGCATTCCTTTAATTATGGCACTGGGTGCATGGGGGATTGCTCCCACTATCACACATACCCCGGCTCCAAATGAGACAGCTTATATTTCAGCAAATTCATCATATTTCTAAGTCATATATATCTGTTCATTTTCCTCAAAAATCATGATTATAACCCCCTTTGTGCCTGTGCGGTCAATTTAAGAGGTGGTTGTAAGAGTCTTCTGTGAACTTCAATGGTCATTCCCTAGTCTTCATCACCTGTCCTCTTGATGAACTCTTTTACTTGGTGCATCTGTGTTGTACCCTGTCATGATTCCAAACCCCACAGCTGGTTTCAGCAGGTATTAGTTCCTTATTGTTCCAGAGGGCTTGCTCCACAGACCCTCTGATTGACTGTCAGTTATCACTTCACTTCAGGAGAACAATGCAAGACATGTAAGTGGACTACAAAGTTTTAGGATTAATTATTGCTAAAGCTACAATTCCCTAGCTTCCCTTATTTATTATTGTAATAAAAATGATTTTCAATGTATTTTAGTTTCTCCCCTGACAAATTCTTGAGACATCATCCTAGAAGACAAATCTTTTTAACCTGTACATCTACCTATAAATTTGCTGAGGCCTTCAGTTTCAGCAAAGAAAAGAAATCCTTTTGCTATTCAACCATACTCTTCCCAAATGCTCTTTATTATGGCTTAATTACTTCTAGTGCTTTCTATTCCACATTTTTCTTTTGAACTTACCTAATCATAAAGTTTCAGATTTTAATGTAAAGTAAATGGCCTGTTTGTGGAGCACAATAGAAAAATCTACGTTGTCTCGTAACAAGAATAGCAGATTAAGGGCTCTTGGAGCTTCTTAATTGAAGTAGATTGTTTATAACCTTGCCAAACTGCCAAAGCTGGTGTTTGAATGTATGTTTTGTATGCCTGATTACTTCAGAATGATTGTCTCTGTCTTTTAATCCTGTCTTTGCTTTTCTATGGTCTTAGAACACAAAGATGGCTTTTTTATGGAGTAGTTTATATGCAGTTTTAGAACGACCTATATGTAGACCATAGTATGCGAGATTTGGCCTGTCTGTTAAATGTGTGCTTGCTTTGTGTGGTCACTCAACACACAGAATGTTTTCATGATCAGTTGGAACCTAGATCTTTAAGGAAGCATGTGATGGGGGGGAGAAATAACATTTACTAGATTCTTGATAGAAACTGTCTTGTCTAAATCTCTTCAAAAATTGAAGATATTATTTTCACAGATTGTGAAACATGAATTTATCTAAGTCTGCTGTGGCTGATTTTTCAGTGACTGCAATTCAGGGATATGTTTCCAAAACTCTTAAAAATCTCATGTTGAATAACACAATACAGAAAAAAAATGTCGTATAATATGTGCCTGGGTCAGCCACCAGGAAGATGATCTAGGAGCTGAGAATCCAATCACACCCCCAGTCAGCAGCTGGCACCTGTAGTATCTTTGGGGCTGCTTCAAATATTGAAGGGTGGATGCATTTTAAAATTACTGTTCATGGTTCCAGTTCAGAGATAAAGCTCTTGTCATTAGAAGGCTTCAGGCCTGCTGGACTTGAATTACTCTAGCCAGAATGCTGTAGGCTGTATTTGACACCTTATTTTCTTGCATTAAAGCCTTGCTACTTAAAAGTAGTCAATCAATAGGAAATACCAGGGTTAAGTATGCCTCTTTAGTCTTAATGCATTTCCATACACAGGATTTTAACTACAAACTGGGTTTTTATTTTAGGTGGTAGCTTTATCTGGAGCATAAGAAAGATAAAACGAGAAAGTTAATGTGCACCTAAATACTGATTTAGATTTGCTATCTAAAAGTGAGGTGCCATATTTTTGTGCTAACTTTTCAGTGGGCTCATCTGCCGGTACCATTCATGGACTTTTGCTTTCTCTTAGATATGTGAATAGGTATGTTATCCTCCTTCCCAATTTTAAGATTAGAAATTGAGACACAGAGATTAAGATCAGCAGTGTCTGCTAAATTTGCTTTACTTTGAACCAGGCAAGACATGACAACACCACAAAATCTTTCCCACATTTGAATTTTATTTTTTACTATTTTCATCACCTCAGTACTTTAGAGATTCAGGTTACAACATTCCAGGTAAGGCATAAGAAGAGTGACCGACAGCTACCTAAGTAGAATGTTATGAATGTGATTTGCTTAAACTGACCATATTTTTTAATTTGAGAACTTCTATCTCATTCACTGCACATTTTTCATAAAACAAAAAAAATTCTTTAATACAAACATTGGATCATTTCCAAAGCAGGTTTATCTTATGAATGGAAAGAATTAGGATTCTATTATTCTGTCTACTACACATTACAATATAGCCTATAATGCATATAGCATATGTCAGTATACATCCTGTTCAGCTACATGCAACACCAAACTGATAAGTCAGCTAATCGTTTTGCACATAGAGATTTAATGAACCTTTTCAGATGAGTGTTTTTATTGCTGATCCTGTGAGAATCAAATGAGCAAATGTCTCTTGAGCAAGTAATGTCTTATAGAGATGTGGACATCTAAATGCAGATTTTTTTCTCTGGTCTGGCAAGGAAACTATTTTTATGATTCCAGTGTGGATAGATTCTGAACATGGACTTTCTGCTATTTTCACTGGGTTGATAAAGCAGATGTTAAGAGAGCATGAATATTCATCCATATCCTGTAGTTATATTTGGAGCTGCACTGCAGATGCAATGAAAGAAGATGGGTGATACAAATCCTTCTGTTTATCAAATAAATTTTTAGTGTTAACATCAAGTCAAAAGAGAAGATAAATATGACACAACCTATCCTTCCAGATCCTTTCAATGATTCCTTAGAGGACATCAAAATGTCTTTCAGCTTACCCTGCATCTCCTAGATATCCTGCTAATATTTGCTCTGTTAATACTAGCAAAAAAGTAATTTTAGTTTTCTATTTTGGCTTTGATTCATTGATAAGTTTTCTTTCATGTGGCTAGGAGGTTTTGTATGCTTTCTGAATCATCTTTGCAGCCTGAAAAACGAACATGATTTTGTAGAGCACTGTGGATTTACCAGAGAGGAAGAAGTCATATACCATTGGGGTCTGTATGCTCAAATGAAGATCTTCCAAATAGCTGACATTAACTACCCTGAGAAGCAGGACCTCTGGAAAGGGACAAACTGATCAGAGAACATTGGAATGTCTTGCTTTCAGCTGCTGCCTGAAAAGGTGGGGCAAATACTGGTGGCAGATAAAGCCAGAGGGGGTATTCAATATACTTTGACTCCTCTGTTAGCAGCAATATCAAAACAGCAACGTGGTTAAAGGCAAAGTGTGAGGCCATGGCAATTTATTGTTCTTCTGCAGTCGGCTTGGCTATTTAGGGTCTAGGTTCAGGTCTGGCTAGATGCTGATTCCAAAAGAGAAAAGGGAATTCAGTTACTCTACTCTAAATTTGTATAATTCACTGATTACTGAGCTACTCTTTAAATTTGGTCAGTAGACTGCTGGCCTGCTTTCAGTGAGCTGAGGGTTTATGGTTGGCATGAACATATACATGCATATAGACATTCTATATGCACATCCAGGCTGTAATGGTTAAAAGGCCAACATTTTGTTTTAGCATGGGAAGACCTTTTTAATGTCTAACCACTGCATCTTTCTACTACATAGGTGGGTTTTATTCATTTAAAAGAAATTCTCCAGCTTCATATTTGAATCCTGGTTTGATACCCGTCACTCAGATTAGGGAATGCTTCCTTTGCAACAATCCACTTGAATATGTAGGTAATGATAATGGCATTCAAAAATCAAGGATCCTTTATGTAAGACACCACCTATTACTGATGATTCATTGTGAATGGATTGTGCCACATACTGATTCACTTACAATGAGTTGAAAGAAAAGCTACAGAACTAGCCATTAAGTAGCTTTGAGGATTTAGATTGAACTCTTGGTATTTTACTGTGATCCTTGGATGATGTGGGAAGAGTGTGTATTGGAGGGAGTGAGTTGGGGAGAGCTTCTATGAAGAAAAACACCTACTATCATCCAATTCTCTGAAACAGCCAAGGCAGATACTAGTTAAAATTCAAAAGGTATATTTGTTAAAAACTTGTAACAAATATTCTGTATCCTTTATCAAATACCACTATCAGGTAAGTTAGCTATTTGTCCTATGACAATGTGAAATAAATTCATTTTCAAGAGAGCTTTAATTTTTCAAATTTAAGTTCTCTATGAATTCAATAGTTATATATTTTCCTAAGGCGAAGCGTATTATACCAATCTTCGTGATGTCAATGCTTTTTACTTTTCTTCTGAGAAGTGAAGACTTAAGAATTTACATATGTCCAAATATTTCACATCGATTCCACATTTAGCTTCTCTAGTTCCTCTAGTTAGGCCCTCCTTTTCTAGTGTCTTGGCATTGTTACAAGAAAAAATATTTTCTGATGCCATAGAATCATAGAACCAACCTGGTTGGAAAAGACCTCAAAGATCATCAGGTCCAAACCTACCATCATCCAGTCTCACCTTAAAAACTTCCAGGGATGGTGAATCCACCACCTCCCTGGGCAGCACATTCCAATGCCTGACTACTCTCTCCATAAAAACTCTCTTCCTAATATCTAACCTAAACCTTCCCAGGCAGAGGTTGAGTCTATGCCCTCTTTTCCTACTG
>NW_008658043.1:0-3066 GCF_000695815.1 Acanthisitta chloris | reverse complement strand
CCCCCTTTCCCAGCCCATTCCCCCCAACATTCCCAATTTTTTCCCCATTCCCAGTGTTCTCTGGATTGATGTCCAACCTATCCCAGGCTCTTCCCGACGTCTCTCGGCCTTCGGTTGCCAAAGTGGCTTCGTCCGAGTTTCCCACGTGGATCAACATTCCCAAGGTTCTTCTTCCCATTCCCACTTGGAATTCCCACCTGGAATTCCTTCCCCAGATCCCTTTGGATCTTGTTTTTTTGTTTGTTTTTTTTCTTTTTCCCCACTGAGCCCAAAGAAGGGAAAGATTTGGCTTATCCCGAGATGACTTTGGGATGATCCAAGTTTGCCTTTCCTGGCTCTGAATTCCTTGTTTTTCCTGGAAAAATCTTTGGAATTGTAGCTGTTCTGCAGAGCTGGAGTATCCAACAGGATGGACCTATCTCCACTGTGCTCCTTTTCCAGCTGCCTCCGGAGCCTGGGGGTGAGGAGAGACCCCAAATCCCTGGGGAAAATCCCAAATTCCCATGGAAAAATCCCAGAATTCCCATGGAAAACCCTCCAAATTCCAAATCCCAGGGAAAATTCCCAGATTTCCTTGGAAAAAAAACAGAATTCCTATAGAAAAACCTCCAAGTCCTTATGACAAATCCCAAATCCCATGGGAAAATCCCCAGATTTCTTAGGAAAACTCCAGAATTGCCCTGGAAAAACCTCCAAATCCCAAATCTCCATGGGAAAGTCTCTGGATTTCCCTGGAAAACCCCAGAATTCCCATGGAAAACCTCTAAATCCCAAATCTCTGTGGGAAAATCCCCAGATTTCCATGTCAAACCCCAGAATTCCCATGGAAAAACCTCCAAATTCCAAATCCCAGGGAAAATTCCCAGATTTCCTTGGAAAAAAAACAGAATTCCTATAGAAAAACCTCCAAGTCCTTATGACAAATCCCAAATCCCATGGGAAAATCCCCAGATTTCTTAGGAAAACTCCAGAATTGCCCTGGAAAAACCTCCAAATCCCAAATCTCCATGGGAAAGTCTCTGGATTTCCCTGGAAAACCCCAGAATTCCCATGGGGAAAAAATCCAGAATTCCTATAGAAAAACCTCCAAGTCCTTATGACAAATCCCAAATCCCATGGGAAAATCCCCAGATTTCTTAGGAAAACTCCAGAATTCCCCTGGAAAAACCTCCAAATCCCATGGAAAAATCCCCAGATTTCCTTGAAAAACCCCAGAATTCCCTGGAAAACCCCAAAATTCCCCTGGAAAAAAACCTCAAATCTCCTTGAAAACCCCCAAATCTCCTTGGAAAATCCCAGAATTCCTTGTCAAGTCCCAGAATTCCCTGGAAAAAAACCCAAAGCCCCCTGGAAAATCCCTGATTTCCTTGTCAAACCCCAGAATTCCTTAGAAAAAAAACCCTAATCCCCCTGGAAACCCCAAAATCTCCTTGGAAAATCCCAGAATTCCTTGGAAAACCCTCAGAATTCCTTGGAAAATCCCAGAATTCCTTGGAAAACCCCAAAATTCCTTGTCAAACCCTCAGAATTCCTTGGAAAATCTCAGAATTCCTTGTCAAGCCCCAGAATTCCTTGGAAAACCCTCAGAATTCCTTGTCAAACCCTCAGAATTCCTTGTAAAACCCCTAGAATTCCTTGGAAAACCCTCAGAGTTCCATGGAAAATCTCAGAATTCCTTGTCAAATCCTCAGAATTCCTTGTCAAACCCCAAAATTCCTTGTCAAACCCTCAGAATTCCTTGGAAAATCTCAGAATTCCTTGTCAAGCCCCAGAATTCCTTGGAAAACCCTCAGAATTCCTTGTCAAACCCTCAGAATTCCTTGTAAAACCCCTAGAATTCCTTGGAAAACCCTCAGAGTTCCATGGAAAATCTCAGAATTCCTTGTCAAATCCTCAGAATTCCTTGTCAAACCCCAAAATTCCTTGTCAAACCCTCAGAATTCCTTGGAAAATCTCAGAATTCCTTGTCAAGCCCCAGAATTCCTTGGAAAACCCTCAGAATTCCTTGTCAAACCCTCAGAATTCCTTGTAAAACCCCTAGAATTCCTTGGAAAACCCTCAGAGTTCCATGGAAAATCTCAGAATTCCTTGTCAAATCCTCAGAATTCCTTGTCAAACCCCAAAATTCCTTGTCAAACCCTCAGAATTCCTTGTAAAACCCCTAGAATTCCTTGGAAAACCCTCAGAGTTCCATGGAAAATCTCAGAATTCCTTGTCAAATCCTCAGAATTCCTTGTCAAACCCCAAAATTCCTTGTCAAACCCTCAGAATTCCTTGTAAAATCTCAGAATTCCTTGTCAAGCCCCAGAATTCCTTGGAAAACCCTCAGAATTCCCAGAATTTTTCCCTTCCAGGTGACCCTTGGAGTCTCCTGGTGACCAGTACCTTGGAGGTATCTGTGGTCTACAGGTGAGTCCTGGAAATTTCTGGGAATTTCTGGGAATTTCCTGGGAATCAGGAAGGATCCGAGGGCTGATATTCCCGACGGAATTCCAGGCACATCCTCCGGGAAGGGCTGAGGGCTCAGTTGCCTCTCCCAGGCAGTTCCTGCTCCGATTCCGTCGTTTGCGCCAAAGTCACCGACGTCGACCTCAGAATTCCTTGGAAAATCTCAGAATTCCTTGGAAAACCCTCAGAATTCCCTGAATTTTTCCTTTCCAGGTGACCCTTGGAGTCTCCTGGTGACCAGTACCTTGGAGGTGTCTGTGGTCTACAGGTGAGTCCTGGGAATTTCTGGGAATTTCTGGGAATTTCTGGGAATCAGGAAGAATCTGAGTGCTGATATTCCCGACGGAATTCCAGGCACATCCTCCGGGAAGGGCTGAGGGCTCAGTTGCCTCTCCCAGGCAGTTCCTGCTCCGATTCCGTCGTTTGCGCCAAAGTCACCGACGTCGACTTCGACGGCGACGCCGAAATCCTCCTCGGCACCTATGGACAGGTGAGGCACCTTCCCGGGAAATTCCAGACAATTCCAACCATTCCCAACCATTCCCAACCAATCCTGACCCAACCCAACCCATCCCAACCCATTCCAACCATTCCCGACCCATCCCATCCCAACCCATC
>NW_008658042.1:5859-18909 GCF_000695815.1 Acanthisitta chloris | reverse complement strand
TAAAATAAAATAAACCAATGCATGATCTAGTAAATTCACTGCATTCGTTAGATGCTATGCCACTCTTTGAGATACAACACATGAAGGCTAGCACTTTTCACAATTTTCTCTGCACACTTTCCAAGTTTTCATTCTGGGAATTCTAAGGTAGACCACTCTATAGAAACAGACTGCAACAATAGCCACAGTGGCAACAATAGCAACAAAAATGCTTCTATTACAATAACTTCAATAACATTATAAATAACCATTAGAAGCAAGGTTTATTGCATAACAATATATTTGTATAACAGGAGTCAAACAACAGAATATTAGTTCAACAAAGATGTATTTATATATAAAACCAGACCTGCATAATTGGCCTCATACCAACGTATCTCCTTAAACTTCCTGAAGCCTTAAGCATCATATTCTAAAAAGCCACTTCTTGGGAAACAAGGATAGCTCACAATCCACAGCACTATATTGACCTAGATTGCCTTTTCTGATCTTAGGGAAAAAACCACCCTCTCTAGTGACCTACTGCTTTTACTACTTTTACTGATAACTATGTAACTTCAACACAAAATTGTATTTCAAATGACAGTATTGCCTGCCAAATACAATTTGCTTTTACAGCTCTCGGTCTTCACATTGGCTGCAAAATAGGTTAGTAACAGGTGGGGTAAGTCTGTATGGTATCTCCAAGCTGGAGTATCTCCACGAGGTTTTAAAAGGACATTACAAAAAATCAGTGAATGCCTTACAAATTGCAAGATACATTAAACCTGTTCAAAAGACATCAGGCAACATTTGTGATTTTTTCAACATCGGGACCCTGCTATGACTGCTCATTCCTACAAAGGGAAGAGATGATATTTTTACCACACCAGGCCTTCCTAATTCTATAAGCTATTGTCCTGTTGATTTTTTTGCAATATTGTTGTTTTAACGGGTTCATAAATAAAGCAGCAAAAAGCACTAACATAAAAGACAGTACTTACGTGTGAGAACACCACTGCTGAGTAGCAGGGAGAGCAGCAAGAGCTGCACAGGGCCCATGGTGAGCCCCGAACCCTCTTGCTGCTCTTTCTTTCCCTCTCTTTCCTTCCCTCTTAAAGTGTTCCCTACTGCCTCAGAGGGAGAATAAGCCTTCTGATTTGGACCTCGATTTATATAGTCTGTAGCAAGCAGCTGAGTCAAACAGTTTAGAGAGCTCAGAGCAAATTGCCAAAGGTCCAAAGGTGAGAGTCCCAGATCCACACTCTGCTCCACACAATGCTCTGCTTTGGCTACTGGGAGTCATAGAACCATTTAGTTTGGAAACCCCCCCAAAGATCATCAAGCTAACCTCCAGTAAACTAGGAATTCTCCAGTTAGCCAGGACTGTTTATAAATGAAAGTGGCTCAGTGAGCACTTCTGCTAGCTCAGCATCCTTATTTCTCTGAGAACTGAAAACTATAATTTTGTGATCTCTATGATCAAAACACCCCTAACCTACAAGGTTATCCCACTGCCCCTCCTTCCTTGCCTGTCCCTTCTGAGGAGTTTGGAGCCATTCACTATGGCACTCCAGTTGTTCAAGCCATCCCAGTATTTTTTCATGATGGCTACTATATCATAGTTTTCCTGCTGCACAACAGCTTTCAGCTCCTCTTTGTTGTCCATGCTGCATGCATTGGCACAGATGCACTTCAGTTGAGCTGAAGGTCTGGCCACCTTCTGAGGGGAGAACCTCTAATTCCTATGTGACCATTCTCAGGTGCATCCATTGTTTCTAACACATCAATAACCCTTGTGTCTTTGCTGGCACAAAAGTGGATCTCTATCCCCTACCTCCACCAAGAGGGCAGACAAAAGGACCTTGGTGGGACACTGTCCCTCAAATGTTGGCATGCTGTCCCCAGGCCCATCTGAAGGCAGAAGGCTGGGCACATACTGGACATAAGTTGCTCTTCCAGTTCACTGTTTATCATTTTTAACAGAGTTTGAAAAGCAAAATCCCTCAACTGTAGAATCTATCAATGTCTTCAAATAAATTTACCACATCTACATAAGACTGATCACAATACATAAATTAAAGATTGAAGAAATTATCACTGCAGCATGCTTTAGTATAGATATTGAGAGGCTTAAGGGTATGAGTACTCGCGAAAATGAGACCGTTGTGTGATTATAGGCAGGAGAATGAAAGTTTATTTTTTCCTTTGTACCAAAATTTGTAATATAAATTTCTTAAATAATTTTTCCTTTTACTTGCAATATTCAGGTAAATCAGGTCATGCCCATGTTGAATATATGCTGTGTGTAATTCTTTTGTTTCCTTATTTTTAGGTTAAATTTCTTTTATTTGCTAATAATAGCAAAAATATTAAAACAAGATGATCAATTTTATCTGAATGAAGAAGATAAACTTGATTAAAATACAAACAAGAAAACCTTTTATGGATGTGTATATTGGTAAAGCCAGGCTGATTTTAAGTAATGAGAAATTCTAGTAGTTTGAATTCTTTCTCTATTCATTTCTATCAAAGATAACTGCAGTTAAAAAATTGACTATGGAAATAGTTAAGAACATTTTGTTAAGTAAATTTAATTTTCATATATCTGATCAAATGGAAATGTTTTGACATTCACAAATCAAAATATTTTCCCTTAGCTTGTTCAATCAAAAATCAAATTTTGTCTTAGCTAAGCGGTAATTTCTTTGACCTTGCAATGTTACTATTTTACCATATATCATGGTAGTTATCTTTGAAGTCTCATATTTCTTCATACCCTTTCTCTCTTGGACTTCATAGCTGAGTTACATTTCCCAGGATACACTGATCATGTAACTCCTAGCATCAGCTCAACCAAATGCTAAGCATTGACGTACAATGGGGTGTACTTTCCAATAAAGGAGACATCTTCCTTGTAATCAGAATTTTGTCTGATAACATTTACAAGAGCATGCTATTTCTGAGAGATTTCTTGCAGAAATTTCTTTTGTGGATTCCACAGTGTGGGAAGTACCAGGAAGAAAGTATTTCTTCGATTTTACAATTTTGACTTCTGTCCTTGTCTTGTACCAATCATAGATACAATAAACCAACAGGAGATAATTATTTTTTTCCTTCCAAATACCAACATTGTTTTTTGTTTACTTTTGTGTACACAGCTATCTCAGTACGTGCTGTGGTATGTAACAATGATTTTACTTTGTAGTGTGACTCTACCAAAGAGACTGTACAAAGATATAATTTTGCCCATAGCATTTGATCCTTTTCTGCATCCAAACACAGAGGTTTTGACTATTTATTAAAATCTATTTACTTGTTCGCTTTAGCACTGCAGATAAATAAATCTCTTGAGTGCCCAGCATTCAGAGATTTGTTAACTTTATCCTTATTTTGCCTTTGTGTCATCACTGCTTTCAGGTGGTTATTTGGACTGAAGCTGAATCTATTAATATCGCATTGCAATATCATGAAAAATATTATGATTTATGACTCAGCCCATAAGCATGTGGGTAACATGAGTGCACCAATCTACTGTGACAGGTTTATACTGCTGTACTACCTAGTGTCCTGGTTTTGACTGGGGTGGAGTTCATTTTCTTCTTAGTAGCTCGTACAGTGCTGTGGTTTGGATTTAGTGTGAGAAAAATCTTGACAACTCACTGAAGTTTTGGTTGTTGCTAAGTAGTATTTACCCTCAGTCAAGGAATTTTCAGTTTCCCATGCTCTGCTAGTGAGGGAGTGCACAAGAAGCTGGGAGGGAGCATGGCATGGGACAAAATTAAGGGCAGGGTTGGAGCAGGGGATGTTACAGTGGGCATCTGCTACAGACCACCTGATCAGGAGGAGGGTGTGGATGAAGACCTCTATAGACAGATGCAATTAGCCTCAAGCTCATAAGCCCTAGTCCTCATGGGGGGTTTCAATCACCCTGATATCTGTTGGGAGAGCAACACGGTGGTGCATAAGCAACCCCAGAGGTTCCTTAAATGTGTTAATAATAACTTCCTTACACAGATGATAGAGGAACCAACAAAGAGAAGAGCTGTGCTGGACCCTGTGCTCACCAACAGGGAGGAGCTGATGAGGAACAAGGTGCCCCAAGGCAGCCTTGGCTGTAGCAACCATGAGATAGCTAAGGCACAGCTGGAATTGAGGCTACCAGGGGATCCTTAAATGTGTTAATAATAACTTCCTTACACAGATGATAGAGGAACCAACAAAGAGAAGGGCTGTGCTGGACCCTGTGCTCACCAACAGGGAGGAGCTGATGAGGAACAAGGTGCCCCAAGGCAGCCTTGGCTGTAGCAACCATGAGATAGCTAAGGCACAGCTGGAATTGAGGCTAGCCAGGGACATTAAGGATAACAAGAAAGGCTTCTACAGGTATGCCTCATGTAAAAGGAAGGCTAGGGATAATGTGGGCCCTCTCCAGAAGGAAACAGGAGAACTGGATACCCAGGATGTAGAAAAGGCTGAGTTTCTTAATGACTTCTTTTCCCCAGTCTTCAACTCCAAGTGCTCTAGCCACTCTGAGCCTACAAGGAAGCCTACAAGGGACCCTTTTTTAGGAACTGCAATGATTGGACAAGGGGTAACGGGTTCAAATTGAGGGAGGGAAAGTTTAGGTTAGATATTAGAAACAAATTTTTTACTATAAGGGTGGTGAGACACTGGAATAGGTTGCCCAGGGATGTGGTGGCTGCCCCGACCCTGGAGGTGTTCAAGACCTGGCTGGATGAGGCCTTAAGCAACCTGATCTAGTAAGGAGGTGTCCCTGCCCATGGCAGGGAGTTGGGACTAGATGATCTACAAGATCCATTCCAACCCTTAAATTCTATGATAGAGAATGATCTTATAGATATAGAATGATATTATAGACCATAGTCATCTAGTCTGTTTGATGATCTCATTGAGATTGCCTTTTTCTCTCACTGGAGACTCATCAGATGTTTTGACAGTACTGTTAAGAGGGGTCATTGCATTGTCTTAGGACAAGATACTCTTCAATTAACTCGTTTTCATTCGATGACTTTTGCAAGACAACAGAACAGACAGTTTATGGAAGCAATTACAGTTGTTACTAAGTTACTTATATTCCAAATAATCCTTGCGTCTTTCTGTCCCTCTTACCCTTCTTTTTTAATTTCTTCTCTCCTTCCTTCCTTTCACTGTCCTTTCTCCCCTTTTTATTCCTTCTTTCTTCTTTTCTTTTCTATGAAATATACCCACTACCTGGTATTCCTTTTTTTTTTTAATAGCTCATTCAGGTCAAGGCCCAGCACTTCTGGTTCTTTGGGAGTTCCTTGGAAACATTCATCTTAGTCTTCTACTGTGTTTCTCAGACCACAGTGTCATCTGTTTAGGTCTTAGCATGTCCCTCATCAGAGAAAAATGGTTGTATTCTCTGGTGAAACACCTATGGTGCTAACTATAAACCAATGGCAATTGGGGGAAACTGTGTCTCCCAAAGGAGGTGTTGGAGGTGCATAAACATACTCTCTGTTTGTCTAAGAACCACTGCCAGAAGCCTGCTGAGGCATCAAGAGTAGAAAAATATTTGGCATAAGCCATCTCCTCCAGAATTTCTCTCCTTGTAGGTAGTGGAAAATGTTTCCTTTTTACATATTTGTTTAGCTCTTTTGCATATATTCCTGGTCAAAGGGTCTGTCTTCTTTTAGCAAGGTGCATAAACATACTCTCTGTTTGTCTAAGAACCACTGCCAGAAGCCTGCTGAGGCATCAAGAGTAGAAAAATATTTGGCATAAGCCATCTCCTCCAGAATTTCTCTCCTTGTAGGTAGTGGAAAATGTTTCCTTTTTACATATTTGTTTAGCTCTTTTGCATATATTCCTGGTCAAAGGGTCTGTCTTCTTTTAGCATTAACAAGAAAATGATTCTGCTGTTTTTGTTATGATGCATACCCTCCTTTCAAAGTATTAAACCTCCCCAGTTCCTTCATTTTGTTTCATCCTTAGGCAAAGAAATGTACTTTTCAACTGTGGTAGGCTGGAAATCTAAATCCAGTTTTGAATCCTACAAATATGTTGCAAACATCTGCTTTATTCTGTCATCAAAAAGGTGATATGGTGAAGTGCTCCATGTATTTCTAAACCAGCATTTTTTCATGCTTTTTCCCCCCTCTGTTTCTTTCTTATTTGTCCATACTTTCTCTTCAAATACTTGCTTTTACGCTCACCACTTGGAAGACTGCTCTTGTAGTTTCTCTTTTAGTATTAATAATACTGTTTCTGGTACACATGTTCAGTGCATCTGCAAAAAAGGTAAGACTTAGAAATAACCCATTTACTTTCACAATGACAATCTGGGGATTTCCTGAGGCAAAATAACATGCTGCTATTCTAGTAACTTCCATTGAATCAGTGGCATTTTGTCTTCTTTTCTGTCCAGGTTGTAATGTTTCAGGATTGACTGCCCTGCCAAAATATTACATGCCAGTTGAGTGTCATGACATAAGTAGTTCAGTGAACCATGGTCTTTGAGATTTCCAACTTGAAACTGTGCACCTTTTTGCTTCATCTCTCCCGTGGTTCCAATCCTCCATCATCTTCATACTGCTAGAGCTCATGCTGTCTCCACAGACTTTCATGTACACAGGATGCCACCTCTGCCTGCAAAATTCCATCTGCTTTCCCCAAATTAATTCATACAACCACTGTGCTTTCTATGATGCCTTTCCTCATCTCCGCATCTGGCCACTTCTCAGAGACTCAGTTTGCTTTCCATACTGAAAAGCTGAATTCATCAAAACAGAAAAAATATGTCATTTTTTTATTCTTTCTTTTCAAATATTTTTCTGACACATGTTAATTTTCTACAGAATACCATGTTCCTCAAAGAGACATGCTACAGTTGTCTTCTGCACTTCAATTAAATGGAAGCTTAGAAAGTAAGAATTATCATTTATACAACTACTGCCTTGCTGTTTTTCATTTTGCTGGCTTCTGCAGCTCATAAATTCACTGAGGACTTATGTTTAAATCTTTTCCAGTTGTTTGGGAGCTCACTTTTTCCACCACTCTGAGCAGTTAATTTTTCTTTCTGCTTTTAAGAAATGTTCAATAATCACTCAAACTCAAAGTCAGACAGGTCACCTTCACTCTCTGAGCTGATCCATCAATCAATCCATTGGTTTTAACTGATTGATATTGCACAACACATATTTCTACAGAATATTATATGGAATTTTACTAGATCATTCCTGAGCCTTTTTAGGGCACTGTTCTCTTTTGACAGGGAAAAAAAAAATCCATCTTCATATTAGCAATAGAGAACAAAACCACAAACTAACTTGCCTTACAGAGCCCTCGCTACTAGGTTTTTCTAATGTCAGACAATTAATAGTGCAGAAGATGCCCACTGTGACATACCAGATGCTTGAAGGCCAGAAGGAAGTCTCTGTGGTATAACCTCACATTGACACTTAAGGAAATAGGTTTATCCAATCTGAGGGGAAGAAAGAGATAATTTTTGCCTTTTACTAAGGTGTTGATGCTGCACAAGAAAGACAAAATTGAGTCACTTTTGCATGACGTTACCAGAAATGAAAATGAAACATATGAAGTCACAAGAGTAATAGCAGATATGGCTCTCAGGTGGGGACTGAACTTCAATCTATATATTGACCAGGTTATAAATTTCATTACTGGATGATTAACTGCACCTGTTAGTCCTGAGGCTCTGAAAAGTCAGAAAGGAAGGGGATATGTCCTTCATCTTATTGGTACTGACATCAAAGGCTTTTCACTTTCTGACCACCTTTGTAAATATAGCCTTAATGAGCATTGGGTCCATTTCCTTTCTCAGAGTAAAAACGATTTCAAAATTAGAAACATTATTGCAGTGGTTATGATTTGAGATTCTAGGACAGGCCAAGAGTCACAGATTTGATCTGCCTTTAATCCCTAAACACGCTTTGCATTGTATCATGGAAATATCTTCAGCTTATGCATACACCTGAGCATTTTGCTGATTAAACAGCAAAATTCTAGTGATGATATCCAGAATTCTTCATTTTTAGAAGGCAAGTGAGAAGAAAGGTCTTTTTAGCCTCTGTCTGAGGTCTTTTTAAACTCAATATACCAGCCTACATTAACATACAACTGATGGAAATGAAATTCATATTTTAAAACTATTTTAAGATATTTTACTGATTACATTAACTCCATGTATCTTTACTTATATGGGACAATATTGCAGTGCAGGAAAATACTACATACTGCTTCTTCACAGGTGCAAGTCATCAAATGTGCTGTCAAATCAAAAAGATTTTCACTGTATTTGTAATGTATTTTTTAGCAAAGTATTGCTGTACTTAATGAATTTTTTGTTTTACTGGTGTCATATTTCCTGTTCCTTGTTAATTTCTTATTACTCCATTACTGTCCAGAAAAAATGCAGAAACAAATATTATCCTTTTCATACATTTCTTCTGTTTCAGAAACTTGAAGTCACCTTATTGTCAGTTCTATTGTATTATCTTTTTAAGGACTTAATATCACTAAAGCATAATTCAAGCTCCTATACAAACACTTATTTTTTCCTGAATGTTTTATGACACCTTTCATTCAGTTAAGAATGCAGCTTTTCAATACAACACACCTCTGAACTTGATAAGCCACTAATAGATAATAGTAAAAATACAGTATTAAGAAGCAAAAGGGAAGAAATAAGGGAGGAGAAAGGAGGTAAGGAAGAGAGGAAGAGTAGAAGGAAGAAAGGAAGGTGGAGGAGAGGAAAAATGGGGGAAGGTTCTTTTTGTCATCTGTACTCTCTGAGGTGGGTCAGTGATGTGTACCTAAATACACATCTGCATGTGGCCATAATAAAAAATAAATTCATTGTACTTAGCAGAATGAGTACAATGCTATGCACTAGCCATATGCCACTTCCATTTATCGAGGCAGAGGACAAGAAGATATAGCCTGAAGCTGTGCCAGGGAAGGTTCAGGTTGGATGTCAGGAATAATTTCTTCACTGAAAGGGTGCTTAAGCATTGCAATAGGCTGCCCAGAGAAGTGGCGGCGTCATGGTCCCTGGGAGTGTTCAAGAAATAATTGGACATGGCACTTAGTGTTATGGTCCAGTTGACATGGAGGCATTTAGTCAAACATTGGACTTAATGATCTTGGATCTTCTGCCAAAATCAAAGGAATTTCACACCTGAAGCTTTGGTTAAAAATTATTTCCAATTTTAGTACTAATATTTCCAATATTAGTACATTTTTATTAGTAAAATCATGTTATTTTTTAACTCCACCAGCCAATCAGAAAGAATGATGTTGGAAATTAACCTATTACCCCTTATTGGCTCTGCCTACACATTTGATGATGTTCCAGGGCTAGAGTGACATTGTAATAGGATTCCAAATTTAATTATCAAATTATGTGGTCAGCCTTACATTAGGCAATGAATTACTTCTGTATAGTACCTCTGTTTTGGGGTCTGATGGTTAGAAAATCAGTCCATGGCATCTATGGAAAATGTGCCTCTATGAATTATAATGGGTTGTAGACAGTTGCCATTTAAGCTAAAACTTCTTTACATAAAGGCTTCAATGAAGATGGAGTATGTTGTTTTATGTTTGTGCATACTGTCCAGTTGCCTCTGCTGTCAAAAATGTAGTGCTTCATTATGCTGATCACTCAAATGAAACCAAACCTCATTTAACACTAAGATAAGGTATAAACTGCAAAAATAGCTTAAGGTTAATCTTACAACAGCAGCTGAGGCTCAGAGGAAAAAAAAAAGGGATATCCTGGTGTTAAGGTAATATTCAGTTCAGTTGTTATTTAGTAACAGAAAGAAAACTTCCAGAAGTTAATTTTTTTTAAAGTTCTCTGAAAACATGCTTAATCAATGTAAATAAAATACCTAACTATTTATTTAGTTGGCTAGAATGAAGATTTTGGAGCAATTATTTTTGGCATAAACCCCCAAGAGATCAGCATGTCAATTATGACATAATTTAATCAAAAAGGAATGGATTCTTAGAGACATGTAACACTAAAAGTAAATTTATCTGCAAGAATGAATTGGTTGACCATGGTGGAGCTACATTAATCTATTTCGTATGAGGACTTGGTTCAATTCTGAAACTGCCTTTTTGTTGTCATTTGAAGTTCTCAGCAGCTACTTCTCTGCTGACCACTCCACATTTTGCCTTTCTATTCCTTGATCTTTCACCATCTTTCCCCTTGTAGCCAGTATTTTTGTTTGATTTGCATTGCCACAATTGCAGTTACAATTATCTAGTGCTATTCTTTTATTTCTTCTTCCTATTTTATGTTTCAGCACATCACCCATACCCCACACAATCTCAGTGTTACATTTATTTCTTTCTCATAGTTAGCATTTTGCTAAGTCTTCCTTTGGTGCTATACTGCTGAAATCTCTTGAACTTCCTGTTCAATAAACCCTTGTAATATACTATCTGGAATTCCCCTGTGAGAACAATCTAGAGGATTCTTATCATACATTACTTTGGCTCCTTAAAATGGCCACTTCTGTGGCATTAAACCATGAATAACCTCAGAGAGCTGCTGGTTTCATACTGGAGCAGGTCTAGACTATATCAGTTTAGGGAAAACAGCCAGGAAAGTGGTGTTATTTCCAGTGATTTTTCTAGAGGAATTTCAGAGATTTTTAATTTCAAAGGAGAAGGACAAAGATTTGACAAGGGAAGGAAAATAGGTAGATTATTGATTATCATTCCTAGGAAACTGAGAAATGTTCAGCTAACAACAAGCACTTTTGAAAAGAGAACTGTTCTCAGGGGGAAAAAAATTCAAATTTAGAGCAGGGTCTTAAGTATGTGGAAGAAGAATATAACTTCTTCGGTGCAATATTACTTCATAGTCTCCACATTAAATAAGGGGACAAAACTTGAAAGGAAGAACTCCAAGACTAACTGAATAAATCAGTATGTCAGAAAATACCATTAAAATAAACAGAACATTTAGAATGACTAAGAAAAAGGAGCAGGTCAGCAAAAGAGCTAGACCTTAGAAGGATTAAGGGAGACCTGCCAAAACTCCAGAGGGAACGTAGGTGTGCTGTTAGAAAAAAACAGGAAGTAAAGGAAGGCTAGGAAGAAAGCAGTTGATACAAAGATACTGTTAAGCTTGGTCTGAAAATTAAATTGACATCAACCACAATTTTCACTATCAAAGCTTGGGGCACATGCAGGAATTGCTGTGATACTTTCTATTGGTAGTTTGCAATGGCACTGCCATCAGAGATGGTGACAGACTCAGCACAACCCACAGATCTAAAACTTTGACTGAATCCTATCATATCTCTTTGTGGATCTAGGCTATAGTCAACACAGAAGAGATTAGAAGGTCATCCAGGAAAGAACTAAATGATCTTTAGAATTAGAACATTAGGAATAGCATCAGCTTTTGTAGTACAAAGGGAAAGGTTAGGAACAGATAGGAGGAACTGAAAGTATTGTACTAGTAGTAGGGATGTATTACCTATTACTCTAGAATATAACAGTGATAACTGATTATTTTCTCTGGTACTGCTGGGATTTCATGTAGAACATTCTAAGCACTTCTTGTTACTTGTACTCAGCAAACATTAAATCAAACTAGATAGGAATGAAGGACTATCCGAATCTACATGGAAACAAAATTCTGTTTTCAAGAAGAGACGCTTCTATCCTAGAAAAGTCTGAGAGAACTATGACTGATCCCTGTAAATCCACAGGAAGTGAGATACAAGCCATACAAGCTTAAGGGTGATGTTGCTATAGGCCCAAAATTAAGCCGTTGATAGTAAATGAAGGATGAAGACTGGAAATTATGCGTCAGTCTATGAGCCTTTGCTGAAGAATGGTGTTATTTAAGAAAACAAATCTAAACATTTTTAGAACCTAGTTGAATACATTTATGACCAGCCTAAGAAAACACAATTGCTTCTGATAGGAGGCAGGACTATGATCCTAAGGATTTTGATAGCTCTTTCCTTTTTTTTTTGCGTCAGAAATGCTGCAGAACTTTGTTAAGCAGAGATGAATTAAGAGAACAATGATAACACACAGTTGTTACTTCTTAGACTAAATCTACAGAGTTCTTACAGAAAACCTTTTCTGTTTGCGTACATTTACACCTAAGGTTAAACATTACCCTGAAAGGTGAAGCCCCTCATTGCAACATCAGATGGTATTTTTCCTCAAACACTAATGGGCTTTTTAAAAAGCAAAATGACAAAAAATCCCACTAAAACCTACACCATGTTTCTAAAATAACAACTGTGCCAATGGCTGACAACTATGCAAAAAAAGCACAGATTATTAAAGTCTTATGACATTGAAATACTCAGGTTCAGTATTGCACTTTCTGTATTTTCTTATTAGATGCGTTATTATGTCAGGAATGCATAAACATAGATGAAGACAAAAAGCAAGATATTCAAAGGCATCAAGAACTGTTTATCAATGTAAATTAGGTGCCTAAGGGGTATTACCCCTTTGTGCAGAGGTTCCATAATTTCTGCAATTAATGATGGACATAGGGCTACCAGTATATGCAAAAGATGCATGCAAATATAGCAATAAATTTGACTTCTTTCAGAGCAACTTTACAATTGGTTAAATTTTTTTCTCAGCAAATTTCTTTCCCTTAAAATCTTTAGTCACATTTTTCATTGACTAAAGAAATTGGCCTCATTGCAACTCTGATGAAAGTACATGCTTTTATTATGCAAAAGAATGTTAAAACAGACCTGTTCTTCCAGAGTCACTGGAAATGGTGGAGAGCATCAGTTTTCAATGATGTGTCTAGTTTAGCGTGACAATGTTATCCTTCTAAACTACCTGATAAACCCAAGTCGGTCAGCCTGCTCCCAAGAACCCTGTCTGTCTAAAACACTGTTTTATTATTTCATATATATATAATATAATTATTTCATATTATTAACTAAGGTAGAGGAATGATGTTTAAAATAATTTTCTCCAAGCTATTTAACAAGGTCAGGAGTAAGTGGTGGATGGGATTTAAAGAGATTCATTCCCATGGATGTAGACTTCAACACTGTAAGAAGC
>NW_008658042.1:0-5806 GCF_000695815.1 Acanthisitta chloris | reverse complement strand
TTATTGAGAGCCACACCTTGCCAGGTCACATTTTTCCCTTCACTGGCTTTACTCCCAAAATGCTCAAAAATCTTTTTCCCTTCAGTGGGGCCTTTCATTAAGAAATTTTAATAAAATCAGCTTTTTAGATCATGGCTTATTAAAATAGACTTGATAATTTATACCCTTTTGCGGCAAGAAAAGAGTTTAAAGGAATAGAAGGCATTTCAATGAACTGTTGAAGGACAGCAGAATTCACCGAACTCCTTTTGAACTTTAATTTCTCTTCCTGCTATAATTTAGGAAATGCGATGTCCATGCAAAGAACTTCAAAAAGCACTAAATGTTGTCAATGAATGTTGATACTTTGCTAGTAGAAGTAGTGACTATTCTCATATTTGCAGGGTTGCATGTGTATGTGTACATCTATTAATCTATTATGCTGTAGTTACTCATGAAAATTAATATGAATATTGCAAAGATTTTTTTCCATTGACTTATATTTAGCTACTTACATCAATCAACAAATGATTTCCAACTGATGTGGAGGAAAACATGTACATTGTGTTTCACTAGCAGCTCAGATTTGACAGCAAAAAGCTCATGTCATGAACATAGTTCAAAGAGAGATGTTCTTAAGTTACATATTTATTGGGTTTGTTATAGATAGAGTCATAAAAGTTAAAGTGATAAAAAGATAAAAGTGATGGAAAAGATCTGAGCCAAGATTTTGAAAAATGGCAATAATTAAAATGAGGCTGCTAACTGTGCTAAGTATGTGTGCATATTTCAACAATTATAATAAGCAACACAGAGACCTTGTTTAGAATCTAGTAGCCTCCATGAAATTTTAAAAACTTGATTTAAAAGTTAATTGAATTAAAATTTGGCTGCTAGTTATCAGTACTTAATACAGACTTGGGAGCTTAACTTTTTAAAAACATTTGGCCTTCATAGGCCAAATGTTGAATAACTTATTGACAGTCGGTTGTACCTTTCAGGGTTTTTTTTGGAGTGCCTTTTAAAAGGCATTAGTGAGATGCTTTGTCTTCATTTATGTATTTGGAAAACTGTGGAATAAATTAGTTCTCAGAGTTCTTAGCCACAATGGTGAAATTTCCTCAAGTATCTGAAATTGTTTAAAGGTCATAATTCTTGACATACAATTTCACTGCATGTGAAATGTGTGTTGGGTGTTGACTGGAAATTCATGTGAAACCCCAAAGAGGCACAGAGTTAGAACATTTGCTTCTTGGACAGAGCAGTAGCTGCTTCCATGCAATATCCCCGAGAAAGCAAGCAGTGTCATCAAAAATGCTTTGTCTTTGAATTTGCATCATTTTAACACAACATATTTCTGCAATTACAAACATTAAAGAAATGTACAGCACCAATTATTTCTGCTAAAATGACAATTTTATAGTGTCTTGCTACAATCCAAGTGTCAATTTTGGTTTTTAACAATAAAATAGAGCAAAGGGCAATTTTAGAATGCTATCATTCATAATAACAAAGCAGCAAAACCCACCTTAGAAGCTGGGTGAATGACTGGCAGCAAAGATGCACTGAGCTCTGCCCTGCTCTGGCTCTGCTTGGAAGCAGAACCTCTATTACAGAGTTCAAGATCACCTCCATTAACTGCAGTCCTTGCTACACAGATACATGCCAAGTTGAGCTCCGTCTAACTGAGGAAGGGGTCAAGGAGCAAAGTGCATGGGATAAAAAGAAAGATCAAAGTAAAGAAACTCAGCATAAACTTGTTAACCTAACACATAAGGAAGGCACTAAACCAGCAGAAACTAAGTAAGTAATATTTTGATAGGAGGGAGCTTGTCATGATATGGTTGATGACAGAATCTATTTTACTAGATAAAAAAGAACCAGACCTGATGGAAAAAGCTTCAAGGGATATTAGAGCAGGCTCCATTACAGCTGACTTGGTCTCATCACACTTATATGGCACCATCTATGTGTTCCATGGAAGTAGAAAAGGATGTTCTGTGGCCTAAACCCCCCCCGCCCCAAACCAACGAAAACCCCATGGATAACTAAATGCCTTATTATGGTTCTTCCTCTACTAATTATTGTCAAATGTGCTGCAAGCATTACTGAAGTCTCTGCACATTGTTAACTTTCTGAACTACAGAGCTGTCATTTGACATAGCATGACCTGACAACAGAGACAAACCAAAGCCAACAAATGTGACCACTTCTTCCATGCTGATTGTTTGTTTGGTAGCCTAGCTGAACACAGCAGAGGATGTTTCCAGAGCTGAGTTGTAAGTAAATAGCCACGTGAGGAAATGATGTTCAGCATCTTGAAATATGAGGATAGGCACATGAAAATTCACAGTAGATTATAGCCTGCTTTTAAGCATGTCCAAATAAGAGGTATGCACTGGGCCCATAGTGAAATAACCTGTCACAAAGCCAAAGTATTCTTACTTGTTCAATTCAGTAAAACCTACACAAAAATTCTGTACCACAGCTCTTCCATTAGGATAAGGTTTGTAAGCCATGTTATATCGAAATTTCTATCCTTTTTGCTTTCTTTTCTTTAAATTCTCTTCTCATTTTTAAAGTACATAATTCATTACTTTCCTTAGTGCCATGAATCCTTGTGGTCATCTGCTTAGTGTAAACCTGGGAGGGTGTTTTCCTACTGAAACATGAGTATTTTACTTTCAACTACTTGAAACTTCCTAGGCTTGTAGAGGGACATCCCACATCAGAAAATTCCACATTATAGCAAGATGCTGTATGTTAAAACACCTCCAATTTGCTGTTGGTTTTCTCTTGATTTACATCCTCAGGCAACATTTTAATGGCATTTAGTTATCTACGGGTATGGAATTAAAAAGGGATTATTTTCACCAAATTTGGGGTATCTATAATCTTAAATCGGCCATTTAGACTAATCTGACTAAATATTTGTAATAGAAATACATGCATTTAATCTGGAACCTAGGTTCCTCCATACTTAATGGGAGAAACTCATCTCCTAAAGTTAAATCTAAAATACACCATGTGACTTGTGCTAAATATGCCTATTTATTTCCATGGAACATTAAGGTATCTTAGACAGCTGGTTCAGATTTTAATGCTGCACACTAAATATTTATAAGATGCACTCTCTTAGATTCCAAAGTATAATGAGATTTTTTTAAATCTTAGAAAGTGCTTATTTTCTCATTTTGATGGCTAAGAGTTTTTACAGTCTATCCCTCAGGTGTCTTCAGATTCGCTGAAATAAAATGAGGTTATAAATACTTTACTTATCTAGGAATTACTTAATCTAACTCTGTGCATCTAATGTACTCTAACTTTGATGAATTGCTTTAAATAGATGCCTAATGATAACGTGTTTACTATTATATAAACTAAGCTGAATTTCACCCTCTGGGTGTTCTTAAATGGTCTAAACTTTTATCACTCCTCTTCCTTTTAAGAAAAGCTATGGAAAATGAGATTAAGTTACTGTTCCATAGATATTCAAGTTGTTTTTGAATATGCTTTCTGTGTTTATGTCACCATTCTCATTTTTTTTCTAAACCACTAATTAAACATTTGCTCCTTGAGAGACTGAATAAAACATAAAATGTCTCATAATCTGAAATAGGATCCTTTACCAGTTCCTTCAGGAAAGCAGTGTAAGGAAAATTGTACTACTTGTATCAAGGGCAGTGAATTCACTGCAAACCTCTATGCAGTTCATGGGTGATGTTCCCCACTCTTAATATAAATTATAACAGAGAGATTGTCAGCATTTGCTCATGTTTGATACCTGTATAATAAATATGAGCACTGCTCCTAAGTCAGATGTAGGAATTTCAAGTGGCAGTCTTAGTTTCATACATCTTCTAAAGATTGTACAAACTGTTAAAAATCCTTTTCTTAAAGTAAAAATCATGTAGCAATGAGTACAACTAAGATTTTTTTACTGAATACCTACCCAACTTGCAGGTGCTTTCATTATAGGATGGCAGTGGAAATGATCAGACAAAAGGTGATTACTTCACAGGCTTATCAGACCACTATGAAAAGGTTGTTGCAGCAACCTCTGGTTAGGGTCACCAGTCCTCCAGAGAGAGGAATAAAAAAACCCTGAAAAAAAACAGCTTACGTTAAAGACTTCTTTCTCTCCTCTCCCTCTCTCTCTTTTAAGGCATGAAGCACTTTTTTTCTGTGGCCCTTACAATCAAGAAGAATCATTTCAAGACTCCTCTTTGATAAGAAACACTGCAAAGTAACTTGCAAATTCAACTACTGTACAAGGAAATTTTCTCATTTGCATCAAGTTAATTAGCAAAGGTGTTCCTTTGAAGCACAGAGAAAATGAACAGGCCACTGCACTCGGCCTAAACTACACTCCATACAGGAAAGATGACCCCATACTAAATCAATTCTAGAGAACATGTATCACTATGGGTACTTTTTTAGAAAGCAGTCAATAGTGGGATACTCATGTCTGGCTCAAACACACACATAAATGCTGACTAATTTGAAGATATATCTATAAAATGTAAATTGAATTAATTAAAATCTTCATCTTCTCTCATGTTTTTAAACTGTAATTTTAAAATTTCCTGACATTTTCATAGGCACTGCATTAACTCCAGTTGCTATTTTTCACTTTCTCTTAGAAAAAGGTTGAATAAGGACTATAGAAAAAGAATCAAGCTCACACTTACTTAAACATTAGAAAATAGCTCACAATCACTATAAAGTTCTGTGCCATTACATATATAGCACCACTCTGGCACTTTTTCTTTATTAATTATTTCCTTTTGAACAACAATCAGTGAATACAGATGTCTGAATGTGAGAGATCTTAGCTGTATCATCTGGATCCTTCACAGATTCCAAAAGTAAGTCTGTTATTGGCATTTAAACTGAATCACACTCCATCTAAGTATTTATACTGCCTTTGGCTTGCTGTGTTACTGTGCATCTATTAATATGCCAGTGTGTTTACATTTTGACTTGGGAATACTCCATGCACTTTGGAAGAAATCCTATCCCAGTTGAAGTCAATGGGAGTTTTGCCATCAAGTACAAGAGAGCCAGGATTTCATCCTTTTGTTCACAGAGAGGAATAGAGCTCTCCTTAGGAAAGGCCTTCATGAGTTTTTCAGTCCTGTAAGATTTCATTACGTATCCAGTAAAATCTGCCAAGGCAAGAGGTTAAGCTAAAAAATCCTGGTTGCTCTGTCTTTATACTATCAGCACAGTCATAGATATGTAATTTGGACAAGGGTTGGCACAGAACATGCTCAGATTAAGACTCTCAAACTACTCAGAGAATAGATGACAGCAGGTAAAGGCTACTGAAATAAAGTTTTTGGCCCCAGGTTACAGTCAGGGCCTATTGGGACTGCAGATCTCCTAGAATCCTGTGGCTTAAAAGCAGTCATGTGCCATGGTTGCCATGGACCCTCAAGGTGGTGGGTTTGCACTTCTGCTCCCTTCCAAGACAATGTGGAAGCCACAAATATTTATAGTTAAAGATGCATAATTTAAAAAAAATCAATAAATACACTGAACTAAAATTTTTAAACTGAGATTCATCAGGTTTTATTTGCCTGACAAATTTGGTGGCCTTCTATGATGGGGCCACAGTATTTGTGGATAGGGGCAAGCAATTGAGACCATCTACCTGGACTTTTGCAAAGCACTTGATACTGTCCCGCATGAAATCCTCGTCTCTAAATTGGAGAGACATGGATTTGATAAGTGGACTGGTCAGTGGATAAAGAACTGGCTGGCTGGTCACACGCAGAGAGTTGTGGTAAGTGGCTCCTTGTCCATGTGGAGGCCAATGATGAGT
>NW_008658041.1:58827-59031 GCF_000695815.1 Acanthisitta chloris | reverse complement strand
AACTCCCAAAAAACACCCCTGTGGTGCTATCTTGCTTTTAATATTGCCATAAGGGCAACATCCAAGTAGCTGTTTTTCTTACTTTCCCATTAACTCCCAAAAAACACCCCTGTGGTGCTATCTTGCTTTTAATATTGCCATAAGGGCAACATCCAAGTAGCTGTTTTTCTTACTTTCCCATTTATACACCAGAGGCACAGGGCT
>NW_008658041.1:47395-58802 GCF_000695815.1 Acanthisitta chloris | reverse complement strand
CTATGTGGAGATCAAAAACCCCAAAGATGTTTTCAAGATTGAAAAGGCTGGAAGAAAAGGTTTAATTGAATGCAACCGCAATGTGCTGTTGGTTTGAAGAGAAGCATAAACAAACTGCAGGCTTCTAGGTATCTAATTCCATTTTAGGAAACCTAAAACCGTGAACTCTCACTTGCTCTAAAGGGAGTAACAAGGGGACATAAGACACTTGCTGGTATAGAATTACTCACATTATCCAAACTACCTATAAGTGGATTAACGTGTTTTGTGCCATTAACTTCAAATATGCTGATTCTCCATATCCATCTCACAGTGTTCATATAATATTCATAACAAGATTGCCCAGTAAAACAAAATCAGAGGACAAAAAAAAATTGTAATCAGCTGAGATAACTTTCTTTTCTGCTGTGCGTATTTATGCATCATTTGCTTAAAATGAAATTTTACTCAACCAACCACCCACCTAGTTTTCTACTGCAATTATATTTTATTGCTCTTTGAAAGTGTGGTGTTGTAATTATTAGCAACTATTAAATTTCTACATCCTCACCAAAGTCAGTGCAGGCTAGGAGAGACCTTTTTTCAACTATGAAGTTATTACATCTCATCTAACTTAAAACTTGGTGTCTGTATCTTTCTTCATATTTTTTACCCAGGCTTTAATTTTGGCTAGAGGTATGTGATGGCCTGGAGGAAACAGAGCCTGTGGCAGGTGAGAGCAGGAGAACAGGAGAAGCATGGGAGCACTCCTCAGATTACAATGTCAGACACATCAAAGCAAGCTGGTGGGAGTGTGGAGCTGCAGACCTGAGGGCACCAGAGCACGGAACGGGAAAGTGACAGTAGTTCTCCAAACAGCTCTTTGGACACCTGCTGCCAAGGGTTGGTCAAGCACGGCTGGAGGTTCTCTGGCAAAGCACCTCTACACAGAAGGAGAGTAGGCTGGAGGCCTCACCTATTCAAAGACAAAGTCTTTTCCAAGTCTGAAAAGCCTTCAGCTCTGCACTTGATATCGAGCCCCTCAAGATTTAGTACATTTTTTTATTTGTTAATCAGTAGGTATAGCTGGACAGATATGACTAAGGATTGCATTGTGAACACTGCATGCTTGTATAATCTTTTGTTTTAGGGGAAAGTGAAGACAACCCCAAGACGAAGGGGCTGTCTGGGTGAGAGCCACCAGGAGTCAAGTCAGCATAACTGAGTAGTAACTGGGGGAAAGGTAATTCTGGCAGTGGGAGATCACAACCACTGACTCATTGACCGCCCACTTACAACGGACCCCGGACTCAGAGGGAAGAACTTCTCCTGCAGAGTAATCCCCATGAGAATTGAGAGACATAACTAGTGAATAGGGGATTGAGCACTAATGAACAGAAAAGTTATGCAATCTGTAACCAATGAATGAATTATGCCCTGGTTTGACAAAATATATAAATACTGTAATGTTTTGGTGATCAGAGAAGCAACCTTTTATGGGTTACCAGCTAGCTCCATACTTTGCACAAACTAGAGTAAAAAGCAAAATTCCTCACCTCGGTGTGTGGATTGGTGCTGCACACCAGGTAATGCGTCTACACTCAGGACAACACACTCAAGTACCATTAGCAATGTCAAGAGAGGGTAGTGGCCTTTGTTTTGCAGAATCTCACTATCTGGGACATTGCAACAGAGTGTTTTCAGTCTCCTGTAGACAAGTACTTTCCTTAAACAATGGTTTTAAAAAGCAGTAAGTTGAAAATAGGTCTTCATTTTATGTCCACAGCTCACTGCTGCTGCAGGAGCATTGCAAATGCTGACCTAGAAAGCAACACATCCTGCCCCACCTTGCTATTATTCTGCTCCTTGACAGCTTCCATCCTGGTCTTTGAACCAGGAGAAGTCAAAATAGTAAAGACAAGAATCAAAGGAAAAGGGAAGAGAAAGGAATCAAGACTGGAAAACAAAGCATGCTAGAATAAAGAGCTATCTTAACTTTATTAAAAGCCAGTACTTGATTAATGTTTCAAAGAAATTTTAATGGAGGAGAAAAGTCTTGAATCTATTTAATATTCCAAATGGGTAACAGACTCATATTTGCACAGGCATCTGTGTAAACAGTATACATATTTACTCATGAACTCTTACAAAGACATTTAAATATTATTTAATTGTTCCTTTTTCCTTCTTTTTTTTTTCTTTTTAACTACTGAAACCATCTCCTTTAATTGCATGCCAAAGCCTGAGAGTGTTTAGTGTCACTTGAAAACATTGCCCAAATAAGCGAACCAATTAGATTAATTGGCACCAGAGGTACTGTGTACTTTTGGGTAAATCACAGATGGAAAAAACCAAAACCCTCAACATTTGCTAGTTTTAAAACTCTATTTGCAAAGCTTTGTTTTCTTTAAGGATTGTGTCTATGTATCATGCTGCTATTGATTTTCACAGAACAGAAATGGGATGTACACATTCTGTCACAATGTGGGTCCACAAAATATCTTCCAGACTGAGAAATACACTCTGAAAAATATTTATTACTCTGCATTTTCAGTCACAAAACAACTCAGAAAACATACTGTGCGTGTGTCTGAAGAAGACAGGGTAGAGGAGAGAGTCACAAACCAATCCCTCAAATAATTAACAGACTATATATATTCATATTTCAGCAGTGCCATAAAAAAAGAAATGCTTAGGTTTACACGCAGGTTCTAACTTCCAAAAGTTTTCTACTTTTACAATCCTGTTTTCTTTAGTCCTCCCCTTACAATAACACAGGGAATTTCAGTAGGAGTTTTTTTCTGGGGTTGGCGTCACATAATCTTCAAAGTTTCTCAGCATTTTACAGCACCACATGCCTTCTACATTCCTATGTTGCTAATTAGGAGTTCAGACACTGCATCTTATGCAACAGCCACAGTAGGCAGCTGCAAGTTCTCTGAAGACTTCTGCAGTTGCAGTAAGTGGCAGAGCATCATAGAATCACAGAATCAATTAGGTTGGAAAACACTTCTGAGATCATTGTGTCCAATCTGTGACCTGATATCACCATCCCAGTGAGACCAAGGCGCTAAGCACCATGTGCAGTCTCTCCTTAAACACTTTCAGGGACTGTGATTCTACCACCTCCCTGGACTAGATTAGATAGATAGATAGATAGATAGATAGATAGATAGATAGATAGATAGATAGATAGATAGTAAAAAACCCAAACAAACAAAAACCCAAACAAGAAAAAAAAAATTGAGATGCCCGGAAGCAATTGCACTGAATTTGTGGTAAGGACAGTGACTCTACCACCTCCCAGTCCATTCCAATGTTTAACACCCCTTTCTGTGAAGCAATTCCTCCTAATGTCCAAACTAAACTTCCCCTGGTGCAGCTTCAAGCCATGGCCTTTCATCCTGTCACTAGTTCCCTGGGAGTAGAGGCCAAACTCCACCTGGCTACAACCTCCTCTCAGGCAGTTGTAGAGACTGATAAGGTCACCCATGAGCCTCCTCTTCTCCAGACTAAACAACCCCAGCTCCCTCAGCCTCTCCTCATTGGACTTATTCTCCAGACCCTTCATCAGGATTGTTACTGTTCTCTGGACATCATGGGATGAAACAACGAGCCTGACAGCTGTTGCAGAGTTCAGGCATATTTCAGAAGATATGCAGCTCTTTCAAGCACACCTAATACCTCTGAACTCTAATTAACTGAGAAAAACTGAAAGACAGAACTAAATGTAAATAATTTTATGAATTAGTTTTTATAATTTAACTTCATTGATAATAAAACCAGCTGCAGAAGTGCCCTATTAAAGAAATATTCATGCATTACCATACTAAAACTAGAACTGAAAAAACAGAGACTGATGACAGACAGAGAGAAGCTGCTTGTGGAAGTAGCATTATGTTCCAACAATCCTTCCCACACAGTGACTCTGTGCATAAATTTGTATCTCTTCACCAAACTTGTAGTGAGCTGGGAACATATTGTCAGCTCAGCAGGACTGGTAACTTGGTGGAAAGCAATTAGCAAGTATAGAGTTGTTGCAGTCCTAAGGTTTCAAAATCCTTTAAAAAGTGTAGCCTGAGTTTACTACATAAATGATCCATGACTTTGGTCCCATATGGCACCATAAAGGAAAGGGGGAAAAAATCCACAAACCTTCCCATGACAGCTGTTTTTTGCTATAGCACAGGGTTCTAGCACCAATTTTGTTGTAACTGGATGATGAGATCACTGATCATGAATTCTGCACACCCTAAAACCCAGTGAGATCTCCTAATTTGATTAGGACTTGCAGTGAGACATCAGAACAGGCTATGGCCCATGTACAAAGAAAGGGGATTATTTTGATCACATATGAGGTATGTCTTCCCAGATGGGTGAAAAGAGAAGATGTCAGGAAAGATGAACTGATTTTCTTCATGAGAAGATGACTAACTATCCTCATCTTTCAATCTCAGACATGAAAATATTTACCCTGCAGACCTTTTCAGTGAATACACTTTTGCATTCACACAGTCTGTGATGGTCTGGCACTATCTGGAATCAGACCTGGGCTGTCTAACCAACAAACGATGAGCTGATGGAGACTCATTGAAAGAGACTAGTATTTGATTCCGATTCAGTCATTTATCTATTTGTTTCCAAAGCACAGCACACTGATTGAATAGGTTGGCATTGCTAACTTACCCTGGTACAATAGTGCTTTTGGAACTGGTGAATTGCTTACCACAAATTCAGTGCGATTGCTTCTGGGCATCTCAATTATTTTTTTTGCTTGGGTTTTTTGTTTGTTTGGGATTTTTACTATCTATCTATCTATCTATCTATCTATCTATCTATCTATCTATCTATCTATCTATCTATCTATCTATCTATCTATCTATCTATCTATCTATCTATCTATCTATCTATCTATCTATCTATCTATCTATCTATCTATCTATCTATCTATCTATCTATCTATCTATCTATCTATCTATCTATCTATCTATCTATCTATCTATCTATCTATCTATCTATCTATCTATCTATCTATCTATCTATCTATCTATCTATCTATCTATCTATCTATCTATCTATCTATCTATCTATCTATCTATCTATCTATCTATCTATCTATCTATCTATCTATCTATCTATCTATCTATCTATCTATCTATCTATCTATCTATCTATCTATCTATCTATCTATCTATCTATCTATCTATCTATCTATCTATCTATCTATCTATCTATCTATCTATCTATCTATCTATCTATCTATCTATCTATCTATCTATCTATCTATCTATCTATCTATCTATCTATCTATCTATCTATCTATCTATCTATCTATCTATCTATCTATCTATCTATCTATCTATCTATCTATCTATCTATCTATCTATCTATCTATCTATCTATCTATCTATCTATCTATCTATCTATCTATCTATCTATCTATCTATCTATCTATCTATCTATCTATCTATCTATCTATCTATCTATCTATCTATCTATCTATCTATCTATCTATCTATCTATCTATCTATCTATCTATCTATCTATCTATCTATCTATCTATCTATCTATCTATCTATCTATCTATCTATCTATCTATCTATCTATCTATCTATCTATCTATCCATCCATCCATCCATCCATCCATCCATCCATCCATCCATCCATCCATCCATCCATCCATCCATCCATCCATCCATCCATCCATCCATCCATCCATCCATCCATCCATCCATCCATCCATCCATCCATCCATCCATCCATCCATCCATCTTTGATTTAGATGCTGAAATTCTCCATAATGTTTGGACATCCATGGAGTGCTGCGCCTATTTGCAGTGCTGTGTAAGCAGTAATTTGATCTCTAAAGAGATAAAAGTGATTTATAGTGAGCAACAATAAGTAATTTAATAACTGTTTCAGTTAAGGCTGTAGGGTATATAGTAAACATCTTGTCTGCAAAAACTAGTTCAGCTACCATGGCTTTCTGCAGGTCTATAAAAGCTCATGTGTTTAGTTACTTAAATTTGGAGACAAAACAAATACTCCTGAAAGTTTCAGATGTTGTAAAGAGACCACACTATCTATTAATTTAACTACTAATAACCATTAAATTTTCATTAAAAGATTTACTTCTGTGCAATCAACTTTTAAAGCTTTCAGCAATAATAAGATCATACAACCCCAAAACCTCAAGCATTCGCTAACAAAGGATAATGTGTGGGCTTTTTGTCATAAGAAAAGTTAATAAAAAACTGAGCACTCCAAACCTTTAGGCAAAACCAGCAGACAAAACACTAAGCATTTTCAGGTGCATTACATTTCAGACTAGTTCTGCAAACCCTGAATGCAGACTGTACAGAACTTGTATCAGATGGAATGAGTTCTCTGTATACTCCCTCTGTGATGCAGAAAGAGTAAAGGTTGAATTCTTTTCTCTTCAGTTTCACAGTTTATCAAACCTCTCTGGGGACTGTTGTGAGGATTATATATTAAAAGTATAGAGACCTACTACTGTATCTTTGTTGCTTGAGGTCAGAGCTCGTAGTTCAATATTACAGACTCAGGCAACTTATCCCAAGAGAGGCACATGGGTGTTGTTCTATGGGCCCCACACTATGGTACAGCATTGGGGAATTGATACCCACTACAGTGACACATACATCAAATACTTGTTCATGTGAACAACAAAGGGTAAAAACATCAGTGACTGGGGACCCTTTTGAAAAGCAATGTTAATGTTGCTCAGACACAGTGGAAAATTTTACCATGTTGTTTTGGCAAAAATCTAAAAATGGTTGCCATTCCTGTGCACTTCCAGACATGGCAGAACAATGAGGTATAAGACCCCTTATGCTTTCCTTTCATCTCAGAAAATAGGGCAAGCTCTGACTTCGATGCTTTTAAAGCCAATATTCAATACAGAGTATGTTGAACTGGTTAAAAAGAAACAGTTTCTCGATCATGTTTCAGCATTTGGGCTTGAAATACAAGGCAGAATGGTCTGAGTGCTATTTTTTGTTTCTGTTGCTTTGATAAGGAAAAGACAAGAAGAAAAAAAAAGACCACAGATAAACTGGAGGATTACCAATAGACATTAAGTAGGACACAATGAATCAGTCACTCTGCTTAGAGTTTAACAAAGGTGTCATTGTTCTGCCACACAACAGGGGTGAAAGGTTAATCAGAGGCAAGAGCATACTAAAATTTAGGGCCAGGGAAAGATATTAAGCCTTCTGAAAAATATCAAAAGCTCACTTTTGAACTTTTTCACCCTGCTTCTTTGGCATCTTCACCTCCCCTGGAACAAATCAAGATATCCTGATCTCATTAAACGACTGTTTAACTTGCATTTCTCAGAAATGTATTCCATACAGCCATCATTCACTAAGTGAAGAAAACCCATCATTTTTCTATATTGACTCAATTTCCTAGGGTACAGGCTGCTCTTGTGTTTCAGCTTTTAAACACCAGAAAAATCTGAGGCCGTTTCACATTTAGAGTCACTGTACTGGGATTTTGGACGTGTCCACAAAATTATATCTGGTATCCCTCAACTTAAAAAATGCTCTCTAAAGATTAGCCCCACAAAACTCTATTATAGCAGTTCACATTCCTCTTACTCCTTCACACTAGGAAATTAACCTTCATCCACACTGCCCTTTGATTTTTTTCTTCCAATGAAAGTAAATTCCAACACTGTTAATGCCTCATCCTCAACTTGCACGCGTCATCACCCTACGTTCCTGCCCCTCTGTAGCCCAGTCACCACCCGCAATGGTTTCTTATATTCCCATTGAAAGCAACTAGCAGCACCAAAGCTCATTCCCTCCTTCTTGGTAGCAGACACACAGTACCTTTCCCCTCAGCTTGTTTGCCTGCAGACAGGACAGTTGTGGAGACAAGTGTTCCTTGTTCTCGTCACAGCTCTTTGGTCAGAGCACTCCAAGTGCCGCCTTCTCCTCCAGGAGACAAAGCCAGCAACTTCAAGAGAGCATTATTAACCAGTTTTCAGCTTTGGTGTTACAACTGTTCACACCTTCAAATAAAGCATCTTCCTCCTCTTTTTCTTGTATGTACCTGTACCCTTTACACTGCACCAACACTGCAAATGGGTATCTTAGCCATTTATTCCACTCTCTCTGATCAGCCTCTTATTTGAACAGCATGTGTTAAATGTTTCACCAATTTTCTAATAGTCCCCTTTCTTGTCTTCTCCTTCCAGTCTAGAGGAAATTAGACACTTATAACTCCTTAACTTAGAACACATTTCAGTAGAGTTTCAGTGCTCAAGGGCAAGATGCTTTAGTCTGGTCAATTTTGAGATACAGTGGTAACTGAGTATTTTCTAAATGGTTTCTACTTTTTCTGGCTTCCACTGCAGTTTAGAGGTCAAATTTGGAAAAATCATTCTGGATGAGGTTGATCTACTCCTTCTGATGACCAGCTATAGGACACATGGCAATGAATTTGAAGCCACATCAGGGGAAGTTCAGGTTGAACAATAGCAAATGTTTTTCACCAGCAGGGTGACAGGGCACTGGAACAGGCTCCCCAGGAAAGTGGTAATGGTACCAAACTTGCTGGAGATCAAGAAGTGTCTGGACAACACCCTTAATCATATGGTTTAGTGTCAAGAGGCCCTGCAAGGAGCAGGAAGTTGCACTTGATGATCCTTATTGGCCTAATCCAGTTCAATATATTCTTTGCTTCCTGACAAATTACTTTAGTAGGAGGAACAAATGTCATACTGGGGGAAAAAAAATGAGGAGAGAGCATATCCATAATCTGTACTTTATGCATCTAGATTAAGCACAAGACAGTTTTGAAACTGTCAATTTGAAACTTAAGTTGCAGTTAAAGGAAAAAGAAAACAATGACCTGCAGGTACTGAAGGAAAAGTGGGGTATGGCTCAGTTGGGTACTAAAGTAACTAAAAGATACTTTAGGTTATATAGCCCAAACTGAACACTTAAAATGAAAGGAAAGTTACTGATTTTAGAGATAGGGAACCAGAGACAATTTTCTGTCATGTAGCATTCTCAGATTAAAACCAAATGTCATTCAGACATGAGCTGTAGTTCAGCTACACACAGTTGGGAACAACCGCAAGGAGAAATTTCCCATTATGTTATGGAGGTGGTTAACATAAATGGTCACTAATGACATGTTGGACATGAAAACTCATTCACCAGATCTCCTGGAGCCAAACAGATACTTCCGCTGGGTTTTAAGATTTCTACTTACCATACCAGCCTGTATTTATTCAAGGCTTTCTATAGCTTGACTCCAGTTTTACATTTCACCTTTTATAGTAAAAGCAGTCACTAAGACAAAGATTCTCTCTTTTGGGAGAACTTCCCAATAACAATAAGAAAATTACTGTCCATAAGTTTTTATGTGCAACCTCTCATAAGCCTTTGATCTTTCTGGGAAGGTTCAAAGAAGACTACAGTCCTCTCTAACCACTTCTGTTACACAGAATTCATTGCTAAAGAAATGTTGCATTTGATTCATCAATTTAAGTTTATATATCAATTGGTTCCTTGCTGTTATTTCATGTGCCCCTGTGGCCAAGAAGGCCAATGACATATTGGCCTATATCAAGAACAGTGTGGTCAGGAGGACTAGGGAAGTGATCATCCCCCTGTACTTGGCATTGCTGAGGCCATACCATGAGTACTGTGCTCGGTTTTGGGACCTTCACTTTAAAAAAGACATTGAGGTGCTGGAGTGAGTCCAGCAAAGGGAAACAGGCTCATAAAAGGTCTGGAAAATATGTTATATGAGGAAGGGCTGAGGGAATTTAGTTTCTTTAGCCTTGAGAAGAGGCATCTCAGGGGTGACCTCATGGGTCTCTACAGCTATCTGAAAGGGGGTTCTGCAGAGATGGGGGATGGTCTTTCCTGCCATGCCTACACTGAGAGGACTAGAGGGAATGGCCATAAGCTGAGACAAGGGATATTCAGATTAAATACAAGAAATTTTTTTCACTATTAGGGTGGTCAGGCACTGGAATAGGGAATTGCCCAGGGAAGCAGTGGAGTCATTATCCCTGGAAGTGTTTAAGAGGTGTCTGGATCTGGCCTGGAAGATACGGTTTAGGGTCTAGGGGTTAGAGTGGAGTGGTAGGCTGACAGCTGGGTTTGGTGATCTTAAAGATCTATTCCAACCTCAATGATTCTATGATTCTAAAGAAGACATTTGTGGCCCAGTTTTCTGCCATCTGTTTTGAGAGAGGGTGAGGGGGGAAAAGTCCAACACATAGCCACAACAAATAATTTCTCTGTTTACTAATCTTCATAGAAAGAATCCACCCTCAGCTTTCTTCCAGACCCTTTGTGCTGCTCTGACAATAGGAAGAGCCAGAAGATCTTTGTAACTACTTACCTGGCAGTCCCATTCAAGAGAAGAAATCCTCCAGACTCGATGATGGATTTCCTAATCTCAAACTGCACAGCAGCCTGAGGTCTGTACCACTCATAATTATCCAGATTTTGTTTAGTGACCATGGATAAGGCTGTGGAATGCTCAGTGCCTTTATCACATTGGTCTTCGCTGAAATGATCTCCCAAGCCTCTGCATCTAGGGACAAAGTCCAAGGAATAAAGGCGGTACTGGGAGCGGATGAAGATTCTAACAACTCTTGAGAATTCCTGCCCCCTGTGTGTGCATGGGACCTTAAAGGATGCATCCAAAGCAAGTTGGCTGACACCTTAACACAGCTAACTTCCTAACATCTTGCACAGGTTATGATTACAGAAAGGCAAATGTGGTACCTGTTCCTTAGAAACAGCAAGAAGGGTGATATGCTGAACTACAAGCCAGTTATCATCTTCTCAATCCCTGTGACATTCATCTTGGAAATTTCTTCCAGGCACATGACAGTGGTGATTGTGGCAGGTAACAGACATCATACATTTACCAGGAGTAAAAGAAAAAGCAGTAGATGTCATTTACCTCAACTTTGATTAAGGTTTCAACCTATTCTGCTATGGTATTCTCATATTCTGGTTCAGGCATTGAGGTGTGGGTGGGGAGACAGCTACATGAGTTAAAAACTGGTTGGGTGGTCAGGTTTAAAGGCTGGTAATTAACGATTAGTGCTCTACCTGGAAACTAGTTAGATATGGTGTTCCCTATGACTCTCAGTGGGAATGACTCCTGTTTTACACCTTTATCAAAGTCTTACAGGGGGAGATGTGCAGCTGCCTCAGCTTTGCATAGGAGAGCAAACTGAGGGGACTGTAGTCAAATGGTTGAAGTCAGGGCTGCATGACCATGACAGGTGGGAGGAAGGGGATGACCACGACCCTGTGAAATTTAACAAGAACAAACGTTGAGCTCTGCCATGGAAGGCAGAGTGCTGCAGTGCTGCAGGCTGGGGCTGGCGAGGAGCTCTGGGGGGACCGGCACGGTCGCCGGCCGT
>NW_008658041.1:0-47373 GCF_000695815.1 Acanthisitta chloris | reverse complement strand
ACCCTGAGTGGCAGGAGTAGTATGTGGCCCTGATAGCCATGGATCATTCCTTTTTCTCTGTGCTCAGATCATGCAAGAAATAATGCCTCAAATACAGGAAAGTCATTGTCAGACTGGTGGGAGTTGAGGGGAGGCCACCAAGATGGTAGGGCTGGAGCTCTTGCCCTGTCAGGAGTCGGCGGGACCAGGGCTGGTTCAGCTGGGAGGAGGGATGGTCGGGGGCATCCAAAAGCATCCCCAGCACTGACAGCAGGTGATGGAGGAGATATAGTCAGGCTCTTCACACCAATGCATGGTGGGAAGGCAAAGAGGCAGCAGCCCAAGCTGACACAGAGATGCTCCGGCTGGAGGTAAGATGAAGATTTTTCCCTATGAAGATGGCCTAGCAGTGGAGCCAAGGCCCAGGGAGGTTGGGTTGCCTCCTTGCTGGGAGTTTTTCACACTCTGACTGGCTAAACCCCTGACCTAGCCTGGCCTGGATCTTCCAGCTGAGCCTGCTCTGGGCAAGGACCAGAATTGGAGACCTTCCAAGGTCCCTTGCTATTTAAGATATTCGTTTGGTATTTTTTTCCCGCTAACCTACTTGCTATCCTTTTTTTTTTTTAATCCTCTTAAACAGGTTACAGTCCTGGATTAGAAATAAATTAAAACTATCAGGCCATGGCAAAACAAAAAGCATTCAGGATCTTTCCAGGAAAGTTAATGAGTCTTATATTACTATTTCAATCCTATTAACCAAAATAGGTTCTGTCTAGTCAGCTATGGTGACTTATCAGCACTACAGGCTTTCCACTTAAGTTTCTCCCATACTACAAATTTAGTAGGAATTCTGAGGGCTACCTCATAATTCCACCATTAAGACCTCGATCCTGTGACCAAACACCTCCCTGACATTCATGTAAGTCTTACAAAGACTGTAAACCACAGTGACCTATTAGAGCAGGTCCAGAGAGGGCCATGAAAATGGTCAGAGGCCTGAAGAGAGGCTGAGAGCATTGAGATTGTTCAGCCTGGAGAAGAGAAGGCTCCAGGGAGACCTCATTACAGCCTTGCAGTACCTAAAGGGGGCATACATGTAAAAGACTGAGAAAGACATTTTAGCTGGGCCTGTTGTAAGAGGTCAGGGGGCAATTGTTCTGAACTGAAAAAAGGTAAGTCTAAATTAGATATTAGGAAGAAATTCTTTACAGTGAGGGTGATGAAGCACTCAAACAGGTTGCCCAGAGAAGATGTGTATGCTCCATCCCTGGAGGTGTTCAAGGCCAGGCTGAACGGGGCTCTGAGCAACCTGGGCTAGTGGAATGTGTAGGGGGTTTGGACTAGGTAATCTTTAGTGTTCCCTTCCAAGCCAAACCAATCCATGATTCTATGATATAGCATGTGCATTATAACTATATAAGAAGTAATATTATCATTAGCCAACCAAGTGCATTTGGACTGTAAGGTGGTATATCTAAATTGTTGAAAAGGTTCCTTTAAAATTACTTCCATTTACCGTGAATAGAGGGCAATCTGTACCAGCTTTAGTTCTTGCAGATTCAAATGAAATTCAAATGAAATGAAATTTCACAAAATTTTTGAGGTTGGAAGGGACTTTGAGAGGTCATTTGGTCCAACTCCATGGCTCTTCATGCAAATCCCATTGGCCAGACTCTTTGGAAAGCTCTTGCTATTGGTTCTCTTTGAGTGTCCAACTAAACTAAATGCTGCTTTGAGCATCCAGGCACACTCTTACAAACCTTATGTCACTGTTCCTTTAAGAATAGGCTTTTTTTTCCTTCCTGGGTAAGGAAAGGTTCCACAAGTGAAAGCAGTATTAACTTCTTACATGTAAGAGAAATTTTGAGACAAAACACTTCAGAGGCATATATTTGCTGGGACAGAAGTAGAAAATAAAATCAATAATAGGAAAGGAGTCACTACCACATTCCACTTCTGTCTTCTTATGCCTTTCCCAAAGGAAGTAACAACCACATCACAATAATCCCACCCCAAACCTAACCAGGTAACTAGCCAGCATGAAAATTACAGTTAGGGACTAATAGAGGAGCAAAAAAGAATTCAAATATTTAGCTGAATAGACAAAGTGAAAACTTAGCTGCTCATGAAGGCTAAAAGAAAACTGCTTCACCTTGGATAGGCTCAGCCAGTACCACCCAGGCTATCGTGAATGCTTCCTCTGCACCACTCAAAAACTAAGCCCTCCTGCGGCATTTTGCACCATTTTCTAGACCACCCACTCAGACAAGGATATGCAAACCACATGTGCTAGGAATGTCTGCCCTGCACTGAAAGCAGTATCAGCATTATGACCTTATTCCTTGCATAGCCAGGCTTTTAATACAACGTATTTATATTTTCAATACCTTTGATTCTTTAATGGTTTGTATGTAGTCACTTTACTGGCCATTAGATGCTTAAGGCTTTGAAAGGGGAACGTAACTGTTGGAAAAAAACAGCATTATCAGATTAGAAATATTTTTAGCAAATATTTCCTCCCCTTTTCCTCTCCTAAAGAGGCATACTTTTTTCTAGGTCTTAGAAAGAGATGTAACTGACATCATCACAAATCCACTATTTCCTAAACTGTGCTCAGACCTGCATTCTGTCTCCTGTGAGCAACGATAGAAGGCAATAATTTATTCCTCACTGTGGTGAAGAAGGTAAAGTTCACTAATCGCAATCCCAGCTTTATAGCATCAGCTCTCTGAAGGAACATAGGGAAAAGCATAACCCATTTGAAGGAAGATTCAGGAAACAGTTACTTCTAGTCAGAATTATACTGAATGATGATAAAAATACATCTGCTGCTGCATTCACAGGCCTACATTTGACTTCGCTCAAATTTCCAGACTGGAAAAATTCAAGTAAATGAAGAATGAAAAATGCAAGATTATCACTTTCAGCACAATCAGTCTGGCTGAGGTAAAATGTAGAATATAAGTCAGATGCAACACCGAAACAAATGTGAAACAGATATTAGCATTTCAAACAATAAAACAGCTTAGATTTTTGTAGGATGCTGCAATCTCCATCTCCCTCTCTCTCTAGTCAACAACAACTGCACCAGATTTTACAGTAGAACTAAAGCAGCTGTACTACAGCATCTTTTCTTTACACTTCTTTTTTTCTGTCATTGCCCCTGGCCCCCAGGGCTTTGTTCTCACTATGGTAATACTTCTCTTTCCTGTCTAGTCACAGTGGCATTTCTTGCTGCTCAACCAAATGCAAGAGCCTTACATGATTGTGCTTTGATGTTAATTTATCTGCCCAGACACAGAGCCAGCCTTGTAAATGTCATTGGCTAATGCACTGATTAACTCCCAAGCATGAGAAAAAGCACTGCATATATATGTGTTTTAGTCCCCATCATGTGTTGGTAAGACTTTTATGCCCAGCAGTAAAGCTTCTTTGTAGAGCGTACAGAATAGCTGCCTGGTGTACACTATGTTCTACTGCACACTGCTTAAAAATTTTCAAGGCTCATAAAAACACATTCCTCACACTTGTTAAAACTTTGGAACATGTTCTTCACTGCTCATTTTTGCAGTTCCTGCTAGCTCCTGCTGTGGCTGAAAGTCTGACAAAGTTTTCATCATAACACTCAATTTCAGTGCATTCTGCTACAGCAAACTCTGCAAATCATGGACCCACGAGCAAACACAAGACAGATTCTAAACTGCAAGTGGTATAAGATGGGATATGATGTGTATGAACTAAGACGGTATGAGGCAAATCAAACACCCTACCATCAGGGCAGTGTCTGGAGTAAGATAATGCATACAACAACTGAACAGGGAAGTTTTCATTTCAGACAATTCTACAGCTCTTTCATCACTTTTGGAAACTAAGTAATGGGTCATGAAAACAACAGGCCATTCAAGAGACCCCAAAACACTGCTATAGCTTCTGAAAAACCAAAATGATACCAATTAAGGACCAAGGACTCAAACCAGATTGTGAAAGTACTTTTATTTCCCTGTGAAAATGGGAAAGAAGGACCATGGGTCAGGCAAAACCCAAGAACTTGTAATTTCCTTCCCACAGACTGAATGAAACTTTAATAGCAATATACTGGGCTCCCCAAATCCACTGTATTGTGTGCACTTTGTTTCTGAAATTGAAAGCACAGACTTTTCCTAAAAACACCAAACCAATGAAGAGAGAGAGAGCAATGATCAACCACTTCTTATGGTTCAAAGGCTGAAGACTGAGTATGGGCTTAGTTTCACCTTGGAAGACTCTTGACTTCAGTGTATGTTCCTTCCTCCTTTCTGGCTCTTTCTTTTTAGCATGGACTAAGATGGCCCTCAAATCTAGATGATACTGAAATTTGTACAAAGCATCTCAGCAGATTCAAATTTATAAAAGAAAATTAAAACTTGCCTACCTAATTGGACATCCACTTTCTGAGGTGGAAAGTAATTTGTGAGATGAAAACTGCCTTTATTATGGGATACAACTACTGCTCAAGTAACAGTGACTTACTTATGCTGAAAATTACTTTAGATATTGGAACTTTTTCTAAGCTCTGCCTGGTCATTTCAAGGAAATAATCCAAATTCTCTCATATAACTTAAGTTTCAAACAGCTGTAAACAGATGTAAACTGAAACTCCAAAATATTTGCTGCCGAAACACTTTAGCCCATCCCAAAGATCAATCTTCTTAGACATTATAGAGTTGGAAGGCTATCTTCTTGTTTTTTCTTCACGAGAAATATGAATATCTGAAATCAGGTGAATGAGGATTTATATTGTTTCTGCATACAAAATTAGATGAAAATAGCTAACTTTTAAATTTAGATCAAAACATACTAACTATTTTTCTAGCAGAATTTTGTGAAAAGGTTGACAAACACACCAATACCTGCAGTCTCTTTTCTTCTCTCTCCCATTGAGTTAGAAAATTTAAGAGCTTAAGGATGATCCAGAATTTGCATGAAATTCAGCACTGACATAATCCTATAATGCTGCATCTCCCTTTTATGCCTATTCTCCTAGTCTACCCCATTCTCAGTGTATAATAAAGCTTATATGGTATTTTAAGGGTAAAATGGTTCATTTCACCATTTCTAAAAAAACAGTGCAATAGTTGTACTAGAAGTATCCCCTTCTGAAACTCAGTAAGTCTTTACCACAAAACGTAGTTAGAAAAGTCAAAATGGACAAATTTCTATATACATCTGGTATAACTAAAAGACAGGAAAGTTGAACACACATTGGTAGACCAAAGGTTTTTAAGGTTACTTTTAGATTTCCAAACATTTTCATATAAAATAATCAATAAAAATTGAAGATTATCCCCTTCACATGCACCCCTTTTCCCTTCCCCATCATCACCTGCCTTCTGTCAATAGTAATTTAATATTACACTCCCACTCCTCCACCCCTTCCCCAATTGCACATTAAGACATGGACTTTAAAGAACACCGTAACGCTTCAAGTATGCTTCATGCCAATCATCAATAAGAGTCATAACATTACTGAAAAAGTACACTTATTCTTGGGAAGCCTAAGAAGGACTTCCTGTGGAGTGTGGTCAAACAACATTTTAAATAAGAAAAGCGTTCCCCAACCCAATATGTATTGTGCCCTTTCAAAAAGAGTAAAGTGTACAATTTTCTTTGGACTTAAAGAAACAGTATTAAGACTCACCATCTGAATAAGAAATAACCCCAATAGTTTTTCAGTGCTGCACAAACTGTGCACATGAAACAGTAAGTCATTAAGATACTACTGTTCAGCTCTACACATAGAGACTACATGTGGCATATAAGCATACACATGACATACTGGCCTGTCCAGGAAAAAGACACTTTTTTTAGGCTGGGAAACGTGAATAAACCTTTGCATCCAGAAGTATTTTGTAGATTAATTTCTCTTTTTCAATGAGGAATTTGGATTTCTAATAGAAGGATGATGATTCCATCAAGAAACCACCAGCAGTATGAGGGCATGAAGCGCTGATGTGAAGCAGAGTACACATCCTTTCATTTGATCATGCACAAATAAGGATCCCGATTATAAGGAATAATGGATGGTTTGAAAAAATACTTATTTTTATAGACAAGAAATTCTTCTGGAAACACAAACAGGTTGTTGAACAGATACGAAAATCTGGAAAGTCTAAAAAGTATACACGTCTATGTGTGTGTGTGTGTATATATATACATATCTGCAGGTGCAGTATATGTGTGTATATACACATGCACACATGCACAGATGATATATCATACACGTATTTATTCCAACATGTGACTGTGTAACAACTTGTTTTTTCTTTTCAAATAAGAGGTTTTAATTTAGCAGTTGTAAAAAAAAAGAACTGAACAAAACCAGAAACAATCCCCAAAACAAATTAAGCAGACCATATACTATATAAACAAACAAAAATGTTATGCAAAGAGTTTGATGGCAGAAGTGAGTCACACACTGGCAACAGAAGTGTTGAAATTCATAGTAATAAATAGTTCCAAATTAAGAATTTTCTACAACATTTTCTTTAAAGACAGGACCAGTATTTTTTCTTTTGTGTTGATCCTGCAGAACAACTTCACTCTAATATATATTTAATTCTATAACATTAAACCAGACACAAGAATGTAGACTGCAGAAGTTGCCAAATTCAAGACAGTATACATAACATTTGCTGTTAGAAGTTCTATTGGTTCATTCACAGAGGCTAGACAGCAAGTCATATGATCCTATTTGGTGCATTTTTTTCACCATGGGCAAGGTCAATAAATGGATAGAATCAAGGACCTGCAGTCCAACTTGCTGTGGTCTAACCCACTGTGGCAGACAGGAAACGAAATACAGGGCCACTGCTGATCCCCAAATTTGTATCTTGTTTCCTGGAACTGCAGAGGTGGAATCAAAACTGTAGTGTTTTAATTGATCAAAGAAAGGTAGCGAGAAGTGGTATTTTAACATGAATAAAGTTACTAGGCCTGTGAAAGTACTGCATCAAAGAGCACACATGGGACCTCATTACTTGTGTAACATCTGGTAGTGTCACTCAATGACTCATCGACTTTAGGATACATGTATGCAATAATAAATAGATCAGTTATGTAATAAGGCAGTGTGTTGAACATGCATTCACCTCATGGACTGGAACACCACGGAGAGAGATACATGATATCATACACATTCATTGAGAACAAGTATTTTTGTTTGTTGTTTTGTGTGTTTGTTTTTTCAAGGCTATCCAGGCAAACTCTTCCAGAGCATTTCCTTCTTGAGAGGAGTGGTCCTCTGAGTCTTGTCACTTTTCCTCTCCCTTATCAAGAGATGATGACTGGCTTTAAGGAAAAATAAAAGCTTAAGAGGGTTGCTTCTTTTTTTCTCTCCATTTTGGTTGCATCATTATGCATTTAAAGAACAGTTTCTGATGCAGCCAGATGCTGAATCCTCAGGAGGTTCCAGATGTTTCCAGATAACTCTGTAGTTTACGGACTGTAGTTTTGTCCAGTGAACAAAGATCAAAGTCAAAGGTTGTATTTGTGATATGAAAGTGTCCAGTTTCTTCTATAAGATTTACTATCTGAAAGGAAAGAAACAGTGCATTTGAAAATTCCAGAAGTTTCACATGCCCAGTGAACACATTAACATGCCAACAAGTATCATACGAAAGGCATAAATTGAACCCAATTGCACCAATACTTGCAGGTTAAACCACTGTGCTTATCACTCATTTCCTTTCTGACCTTAACTTTGTCCAGACTACAGTACCTCGGCTGTTTAGGGGTTTTTTTTTTTAGATCATCATCAGCCATAACGTCAGCCTATCCATCTGCTCTTCCAGCAAACATTACCATTGACAATATATTTTTCAAATGTTAAATCTGCATATTTTCTAAGTCAAAAAGTAAAAAAAGACCCAAACAAATTATTAAAAAAACAACCCAAAAGACATAGATCTCTGGAATATTTACGGTGTGCATAGCTGCTAAGCAGGTTACATTAGGAAATCATTGGCATAAGTCTTTCTGCAAACAAAGGAAGGAAATAAATCCTTACAGAGTCTAGTCCATATCAAACAAAATATATATTCAAGAGCTCTCACAAGAACTGTTAGTTCACATACTAACACTTATTTCTTGACTAACACACTTAAATCTGACTTTTTTTAGCCAAATCAACTATGAAGAACTCCTACCAATGACATAACATCAGTTTTTCTGGTCACTATTTAATCTATAATCATAGCTTTCATTTGAATAGGAAACAAAGAGCTGTTCGGAGTTCTTGAGAACTAAACTCTCCTATGAGCAAAGGGTCAGGGAACTGGGACTCTTCAGTCTTGAGAAGAAAAGGCTCAGGGTAGAACTTGTCAATGTGTACAAATACCTAAAGGGAGGGTTTAAAGTACACAGAGCCAGGTTCTTTCCCGTGGTACCCAGTGACAGGACCAGGGCCAATGGACACCAACTGAAACACAGGAGGTTCCCTTTGAACATCAGGAAACACTTTCTTCCTGTGAGGGTGACCACGCATGGGTGCAGGCTGCCCAGGGAAGTTGTGGGGTCTCCATCCTTGGAGATATTCCAAAGTCACCTGACATAGACCCAGGCAACTGGCTCTACATGTCCCAGTGAGCTTCAGAGTTCCCTTCCAACTTTGACCATTCTATGATTCTGTCAAACCAACCATACATATCAAACTTGAGCCTTGTGACATTTTTACCCTCTGAATTGTAGTCTACATTTTTAAAGAGTGGTCATATGCAACACAGAATTGCTGTAAAAAAGTAACTCCAGGTATGATAAGTTCTAGTATACGCACCTGCCTGGAAAAAACATTAAAGATCTTGGAAAGTCAAAGCATTGTTGGTCAGAGAAGGCTAACACAGTGCCAACACACCATGGCTATGAATCTCTTACGTGCTGTTTCGTTCCAAGAGACAGACATCCCAGGACAGCACACAGAAAGTCACTCAAGCCAGAAGAAGCCTCTGGATGGGGTGGACTGGCAGAACATTGCTGCTCTTCTCACTCAACCATCCCTTGTGTGGCACTCAGGTGAGGTCCAACATCCTGTTTGCAACCTTCAATTTGAAGCCCCTTTAGTTCTTGGGCTTCCACACATACCTCCACTGAAACACTACTGCGAGATATAACTTGCTTGTTCTGACTGTAATTCCTTCTCCACAGCTGGAGGAGATACAGATGTATGCACATACGGCTTAGAGAGTGTATCTTAAAATGACAAATCTGGTAAGAATACACCAGTTTGACAAAGAACAATGAATCCAACTAAACAGTTTGTAATTTTCCACTCTCCATTTCATTATATAACCAGATAGTTCTTCTTCTCAGATCACAGAAGAAAAATGAAATAACTTACTGTGTATTGTCAGGCAGCCCAGGATAGATCAAACAGAATGGAAACAAGATAAAATAATAAAAGGGAAATGCCTGTGACAGTAAAAATCTTCCTTTTGAATCACCTCCTATTTTCCAGATTGGAAAAAGGTAAAAATAAAATCTGTCTAATTTGTTTTGCAGCTGTTGAAAACTCTGAGAGGACTTAGGAAAAATCTTGCTCTTATTAACACTTTCATTTAAATCTGAGCCTCTTGGTTGCAATTTTTTTTCCATATGGGAATTTTTAAACTAAACTGACCAACTTCATTTGCCAACTTGTTGATTCACAGATTCTTGTAACACTTTTCTATCTCCTACTGTTCTGCAATTGACAATAACAAAAAAAGTAAAAATCAAATGGGACAAAACTGATTGTTCCCAGAAGAAAAATTTGGTATGTATTGTCATGATAATTTCTGGCACTCTCTTGAGTCTCATCTAAGAGACAAGCTGAGGTAAGGAGTCAATTCATCCTCTTTTCGCGAAGTTTGGGATCTAACCTCTGGCTTGGTCTCTGGATATTCACTCTGTGACAAATAAATGACTGCACAAGAAGTTTAGAGAAGTGGAGGCCAGGAAGATGGAGCTACATTGAACAATCCTGTCTAATGCTTCCATGAGTTACTGTAGGAGAATACGACCCCTCATAACCCCCAGTGCAATATAACTGATTTTAGAAACGAAGATTACACAAAAGTGTTAACACATGCAGTTTAAAACAGCACTGCATATTTTAAGAAATGGATAAGGACTTTTATTGATCAGACTCTGCTTTGGGCTTTTAAGCTCTAGATCAAGGGAAATATAAACATTTTAAACATATCCCTCATCCAGCCCTCAAGAAATACAGCCACTATGTCTGGGCACCTGGCAAATCAGACTGAAATGAACCCCAAATGTTTTAATGGATATACAAAAATGTATCAAGATAAATCCAGATAGCTCAATGAAAAACACCTGCCTGTCAATGAGCAATTCATGACTTACAGTATTAGCATGTGCATCCTTGTGCTATTCAGAAATACTTAAAAAAGAATAAAAGGTTGAGATTAGTTGCTAGGAAGTCTGACAGTTCTAACATTAAAAGCACAGCATTAAAATGTTTTATTCTGAGAGCTCAGGCTGAAAAGAATGAAAATATCCCATTTGTTCCTGCTGTAGTAAGCTTTGCTTTTCTGCTGTAAATTACATCTCTGTTTACATAATGTCTCTACAGCTCAGTTTCATCATTATCCATCATAGTATAACTATTTATCAGCCTTTAAACAAGCAAATGAGTGTGTTTGTTTAAGGAAGCCAAAGTGCAACTAATGACATAGTCATTTTTCAATTTATGGAGGGTTTTAGGCCATGTGATAGTTTCCAGACCTCCAAGCTGCCCCTGGCAGAAAATTCTCGGAAGATAGTTGCCATCTGAAGTTAAGCACCTTGTGGACATGAGCAATGTAATTTTCAGCCATGCTGGATACTCTCAATTTCTTCCTTATGCCTTTGTTGCCTAGTGAACTTACTTTCAGGAGATTTTTCACCAGCTGAAGATTTGAATTCTGATGCCTCAAAATAAGAGCCAAAGCCTTACTAGAAGTGTTGTTGCCTTTCATGGGGGTCATGCTAACATTATCTGTACTGAAAATGCAGAGTTAGGAACCCAGCCTTAGCCAGGCAAATTTGAGTATATTGGATATTGGACATACAGCATTAACATCTGTTTGCAGACTCAGTTATCCCTATTATTTCACTGAAAATCACAGAGTTAAGGACAAAAAAATTCTCAGGACTGTTAATTCCAACCCTTCACAGTGAAAGAGGTAGGAGAGACTTATTTTTAAAATGTAATTTCAGACCTAGTTCTGTCTAGCCATAGCCCAATATTAGTATAAAAATTGCTCAGGTGATTGGCACAGGACTAATTTTTTGGTCAAAAGTTCTTTAGCACATGCCTTCTCCCTCTTGGGCAATTCTTAGATATCTGTAAGTATCATTTTACATCAGAAATACTTCTCTATGTATCTAGGCACTTGCAGTACAGTATCACATCTCTCCTGCCTTCTCCTTCCTTTTTCAGCTTCCTTTAACAAAGTGTCTCAAAGAGAAATGCCTCTCTTGGGAAAGAGCCACATTCTCAAACAGATACATTTTTCTCATCCCCAACTTGGCTGCACTCCTGTTTGCTGTCATGCCTATGGTCTTGGTAACAACTGAGATTGCAAAAAAAAAAAAAAAAAAGTCCTTTTCATGTCCCTCAGTACATTTCAAAAGCCCGTTCTTTTACATTATCAATGCCATCATTGTTCTCTGGCAAGTCCCTTCTCTAAAAATTCCCTCAAAGTCTGTGGGTAGCAGACTTGGACAAGTGCATGAGATTATTACCTGCCCCAGCATAAACTAAAGAGATGATAACCACTGCTCAGGAACACGACTCCACCAGTATTCCCCTTCAATACCACCACCACCTTTAAAACTCGCAGTTGTCTACATATCTGTCAGATTTTTGGACTCACTCCCTCTTCTCATGCAGTAACCACCACCTCCATCTGCAGTGTTGCCCCTTGCGCTTCTGACCTTCATACTTCCTACTGTCTCTATATACTTGTATTTCTTGGTCTAGAAGTTTCACATTCATTCCTAAAAAATTTCTCAGCTCTGTGCCTTTGTAATTTCTATGCACACTGGAAGTATTTTACATTAACTAGATAGCTGTTAAGCCATACGGAAATCCTCCCCAAGGAAAAAAGGCAACATCAATTCTGCATCAACTTAACTTCAATAATATAAGTAATAATATATATAAGTAATCATGGATTACAGTATTAAAATTATACTCTTCGTGTAATTTGTGAGGCAAAGGTGGTGAATAAATACTTTCTCTGGTTTGATAAATACTCTCAAGAGAAAAGGTCAATTAAAATGCACAAGAATACACTGTTATTTTTCATTTACTAAGAATAGGATATTCTCAATTTCCAGCTCAGTTATGTCTCTTTTCACACAGTTTGTCCTTATTTTAGTAACTTCCCACAAAGCATATTATAATAGTACTCTAATATCAGAATGAAGAAGGCTTAGCGGACAAACCCATAATTTTTCTAACAAAGGTAAATATTTCTTCCCTACCAAATACACCTAAATGCTACTAGATGAGAAAGAGAATAACAGGTTCAACTCGAACCACCTTATTTGCTTGGAAAATATTTCTTAAGATGACAGAAGGCTTCCAGTTGGAAGGAATTTTGCTAGTCCCAGCCTCTGCCCAGAGCAGGGTCAGTTGTGGAGTCAGATCTGGCTGCTCCAGGCTAATCTTGTCAGGATTTTAATAGCTCCAAGGATGGAGACAGCACAGTCTCCCCAGGACTCTACTCCACTTCTAGAGAACCCTCATAGGAGAAAAAAAAAAAAAGGCTTCTTGCTGGTTTTTATATTTGCTTTACATAAATGGTTTTGAAGTTGATTTTCTTTTCCAAAATTTCACACGAAGCCACCTAAGCCCTGTGCTCTGCAGGCTGTCAATGCAGCCCTAGGGAAAGCTGCAGCCTGGGACAGTGGATCAGTTCTGTACCAACAGCTGGTAATGGCATAATACTGGCTACAGAAGTCTACCAGATGTGATACCATTTGGAAGCTATGCCTTGGATAACTGGGCAAGCAAATGCTCAGGAAGCAAAGCTAGGATGTGAATTTAGAGTACAGTGGCTTTTTCAGATTCAATTTTTATGTGAACTCTTTAGGAATTACTGAATCATGCAAAGTGGACGTGGTGTTGCAATTCCTACCTTTTAGCCTCCTGCACATTAATTTCCCAATGCAGATACAAATGTTCTTCTGCCACCATTCTGAAAGCATGCTTTGGTTCCCTTTTTAGGAAAAGGAAACTTGGGAGGCAACAGTACATGAAAGATGAAGGATAATCAACATGCATCATTGTGTGTTTTAACAGGAAATCTGACAAAGCTAATGGAATTCTTCTTTCATTAAGAACATCCTTAATGAAGGTCTGCTTTTCCACTGATCTCTCAATAATTTCATCATCTTTACTCATGATATTGAGCCTGAACTAATAAACAGATTAGTGCTGTGGCTTGCAAAGTATTTTTAACACACGTAGTTGAGAAATTAGACAAGTGATTGCAATCATTTAGAAGTCATAAAAATTTCCCTCTTTGCAACATTTCCACAACTGGGATGTAATTGCACTAAGCATAATAAATGATCTGTGCTACAATTACATCTGCTTTGTGACAGTGCTTATTGGTTAATCTTCACAATTTGTAATCCAATAGTACCTGACAATGCCACCCAAAGCCAAGAATAACATTCTTCGTTCTTACTAATGCATAAACTTTCAATAAATCTGGAACTTTCTTGGTTTGCACATTTTCATATTTGACTTGTTCCCGGACTTCAGAAGACTCAATGAATATATTATGGTTTTCCTCAAAGTGGGTTTTGCTTTGAATTCCAGGTTTTCTCCTTGTCATGAAAAAAACATTGTGTTTCTGGGAAAAGGCCAGTCATTTTTCAGGAGAAAGCAACAAGATTTTTTCAAGTCAGGGTGCACAGCTGTATCCATTCTCCCATCCTGTTTCATAATTATTGAACAGTATGCTAAGAAACACAAAAATGTTTCTTAACATACTGAAAAATTCAGCTCAGGCATTTTTTAAAAATTTATCATCTAGTGTGACAGCATAATTTAAAGTACATGCAAAAAATTCCCTAAAGCTGCACTGTAAGAGGTAATGGGCTTATCTGGATTATACAGGCTTGAAGGTTATTAAACCTGATTATGGAGTTTTAGATGAAGGTAAGAAAGTAGACGTGACTTCACAACTTCAATGAGCACACTGTGATATTGCATGAGAGTGCTCCTCACCTGCTGCAGTACATGTCTCTCTCTCAATGTCATTAATCTTCTGTGGAGCTCTACTAGTTCATCGAGATATGCCTAGAAACAAATCCCCCCCCACCATAAACAACTTGTTAATTAAGTCATAGCTATGTATTTCATAAACTTCAATGTCTTCAAAAACAATACAAACAGAAAATGTATTTTAAATCTTAGAATCATAGAATACCCTGGGTTGGAAGGGACTCACTAGGATCATCAGGTCCAACTCCTGGCCCTGCACACAGGGCCACCCCCAAGAAACACACCATGTGCCTGGGAGCATTTTGCAAATGCTTCTTGAACTCTGTCAGGCATGGGACTGTGACCACTGCCCTGGGGAGCAGTTCTGGTGCCCAAACACCGTCTGAGTGAAAAATGCTACAAACACCCTCTGGGGGAAGAACCTTTTCCTAATATCCAACCTAACCCTCCCCTGACACAGCTCCATGCCATTCCCTTGGGCACTGGACTGGTCACCAGAGAGCAGAGATCAGTGCTGCCCCTTCACTTCCCCTCATGAGGAAGCTGTAGACTGCTATGAAGTCTCAGTCTCCTCTTCTCCAGGCTGAACGGACCAGGTTACTCCAGCCACTTATCATACACCTTCCCCTCTAGGCCCTTCACCATCTTTGTAGCCTCCTTTGGACACTGTCCAGCAGTTCATATACTTCTTAGATTGTGGCACTCAAACTGCACACAGGACGCCAGGTGAGACCAAGCTCTTCTTTGAACTATATTCTCTTATTTAGCAGTCTGGCTTTCTCTAGCTTATACAACCCAAATATACCTTTTTGTGGTTTTTTTAAGATACTCCATGCTGATAAATCTTAATAGCTAGTCATTTGCCTCAGAAGATAATGTCTATATCTCAACTGTGGTAAAAAGCATCAAAAGATTGGTGCAGTTGTTTTGCATGGCCAGTTTTTTTGGCAGTGGGGGTGCTACAGGGGTGGCTTCTGTGAGAAGTTGCCAGAAGCTTCCCCCATGTCTGACAGAGCCAATGCCAAGTTGGACCTGCTGCAGGTCAAAGCCCATCTGTGATGGTGGTAGTGCCTCTGTGATACCCTGCAGGCAGCAAAGTCAGTGAAGAAGGAGGGGGAGGACATGCTCCAGGCAGCAAAAGCAGATTTCCCTGAAGCCCATGGAACTCTGCAGACAGCAGGGTCAGTGGAGAAGGATGGGGAGGAGGTGCTCCAGGTGCTGAAGCTGCAGATCCCCTGGCAGTCTGTGGAGAAGACCACGGTGAAGCAGCTGAGCTCCTACAGCCTGTGGAGGAGACCTATGGTGGAGCAGGTGGATGCCCAAAGGAGGCTGTGACCCCGTGGGAAGCCTGTGATGGAGCAGCTTCTGCCAGGGACCTGCAGACCCATGGAGAGAGGAACCCCATGCCGAAGCAGGTTTCCTGTTAGAACCTGTGATCCTGTGGGGAACCCATGCTGGAGCTGTTCCTGAGGGACTGGACTGCACCCTGTGGAGAGTGACCCATGCTGCAGCAGTTCATGCCAAAACAGCACCTTTAGAAAACATCTCCCACCTTTCCACACAAGAACCAAACTCAGAGACTCACAACCAGATCTTTCTTTTTCTCTAAAGTTATATAATGATTTCTTTTGCGTCAACAGAGAGATGTAAGGGGAAAAATACCAAGCAAGATGAATCCAGTGATAAATTCCACTGCCTCCCTCCTGGGATGTCAAACATGTTCCACCTCTCCACCCAGTTATCAACTTTCTCCTTCAGCCTGAGCCATCAAAAACCTTTTATTTTTCTTTTAAGCAGAGAGAGATATGGCACCCAACTTAAGAAACCGAAAAGCATATGGCTCAGAGCACTAAATATCTAGCAACAGATACTGCAGCTTTCATCTCTTGCCTCGTGTTATCACGAAGGTGACACTAATACCAGTAAAATATGAACCTTCAGAGGAACTTGTCCACACTGGGCAATTGTGCTATGTTCACTCACATAAGGACTTAGAGCTCTTCCCCATGGCTAGTTGACATGACATTAAACAAAACGGTCTTTCTCACTGTTAAATGGTAACAGTTGCTTCACTAATTAACATGCTAAATTACACTGCCACTTCCTAGTGCACAGTCTTCAGAAAGGATTCTGGAAAATATATGATTGGGTTTTATTTTTATCATTGATTCATATATTATCTAGGAATACCTCTGTGAATTCTCATCTACAAAAATTATCACTTTCTATGTGAAGCTCCATGCAAACTTATGGTGGAGAGTAGATAAAATAAATAATAGATGGCAGATTCCCAACTTGTGACATCTGCTTAATCACCACGAATACTGAACAGAAGGGGGAAAAAACTCAAAATATGACAGAAGGAGAAAGAATTACAGAAGGAAAAAAAAAACCCAAAACAGAAAGATTTGCACCTAAAGGAACCCAAAGTAAAGATGTGATAAAGTTTTCATTCACTAACAAAGGTTGGTGTTTAGTAAATACATTAATATCATATTTTGGAGTAGTTTATTGTTACCCCATTCTTATTTACCTTATCACAATCCCCATTCTTTATTTGTTTATCAGATTTGTTTTGCTTTATTGGACTTTTCACTTCTAAAATCTGGAAAAGAAAGAAAATGCTGTAAAAATTAAATGCATCATTGGATACAATTACATACAGAAAATTCTGCTATCGGTTAATAACACAAACTCAAAACTGAGCTTTTCACTCTTTAATCCATATAACCTACTTATATTTTTTTCAGAATAAAAAGCAGCTTACAGCAAAAAATGCTGAGCTTCTGGAATGAGGTGATATTGATACTATTAATCCTTAAAAGAACTAATTTCATGTCACTTAAGGCCTCTCTATGCTTTTTTCCTATCTTTGGCATGCTGGTAGGATAAGAAGTCTGATCTTGCAGATAAAAAATGATGCTGAGGGTCTCTCCAGTGCCTCTGAAATGTCACGTGATCAATGTATTTTTCCTGTTCTTTTCCCCTCACAGCTATCTCTTTTCTTCAACAATACAGATTTTGAAAGTCTTTGAAATGACCACGAGTTGTAACAGGAAAAAAAAAAAAGTGATTGACAGCAATTTCCTTTGCACTTATATGGTACATGGTACCTTTCCTTCAATGCCATTCAAATCCATTTACTACCACAGACACAAACCAAGGATGCTTCATCCAGTACTGGACCACGGTCAAGAGGTGCATGTCAACAAGTAGTAGGACACCCTGTTTAATACGAAACTCTTAGGTTGAAAGTGAGAAATATCTGGGGGTAAAAGAACTGTTGATTGCTCTCCCAATTTTTTTCCACTAAAAATAGCTTTAAAAAAATCACTATGTCATTCCTAACCTGGAATTTAACCAGTTCTTCTGAGAAACATCAAAGAAAGCTGAATAATTGCAGATGATGGGAGATTCTATTCCACATTTCAATGTAAGTAAGACTAACATGACGAGCAAGATTAATTCCAAAACTACACCGAACAGTCACAACACAAGACAAAACTCAGCAAATAAAACAAGGAAATAAGGCTGGTAAAAACAAGTCTTCTAGACTAGAAAGAAGCCTCACTGACAGTTATCTCCAAGTCCCCTCTCATTTCTACTTCCCTTGGTATAAAATTACAAATGGCATATATGCTCCCCAGGGTGACCAGCATCATAAGAATACAGCAGGCACTATCTCCCTATATAGTGACTGCAGATCTGAGTTAACCTTACACAAAGATTTACTTAGCCAAGAGTGACCCACGGCCAGAAATCAAAACACACTTTTAGGAAGAAAAATCCAAGTTCTTCTATGCAACACTCCCTGGGGTTACTGCTGTTTAGGCCAGTGGAGGAAGTCTTATTTTGGAAAAAAAACCCCAACAAAACCAAAACCCAGACCACCAGTCACGGATCCAGTACCTTTTAGATGGTTTTATTGTTTTTACAGGAAGAAAGTTCTTGCTTTCAAACAAAACCTTGTCAAGTGCACAGTGTATTTGAAAAAGTTGCTTCCTTACAGTGCTCTTGCTGTGTAGTTGAAATCTAGTATCTTAAGTGCTTTTGTTCAGATGAGACACAGCACGAATCACACCTGAGCAAGCTTATATGAATACTAACTCTATCTTAGCTCTTTAGTTTTATGAATAACCTTAGTCAACACAAACCTGATTTCATCAGTCAAAAGCATCATCCTGGCAAGCAGCACTATGCTACCAAGCAGAGATTTCAAATGTGGCTACAGTCCATAGAATTTGAATTCTCACAATGCTTCTCTAAATTTCTGATTTTCAGCTTGATTATAAAATTCAGCTGAGCTACATAAGTGGAAGAAGGTATGTGACATCCAATTTCAGCCGTCACACAGCCATTGTTTGGGTAGATCACTTCTTAGATCACCAAAATGCAAAGAAACACAGAAGATGTGACTGAGTGGGCTGCTGATACTGAGACTTAGAAATACTTAACAATAACATTGCCTCTGCAGAAATTAGTCTTCATTAAACAGTAAGCCATAGACTGGTGATTTATTTTTCTTGTGTTTATGTGTCCAGTAAATGCAGTATTCTTCATCCTCATAGTTAGCTTTCTTTGCCTAAAAGACTCTCTTAAAAACTTGTAACTTCTGTACAGATAACTTAGAAAAGCCTACAGTGTTTCTGGTAGATAATGGGAATGTTTTCTGGACAAAGAATCACTTTCTCTCTGTGTACCAAGCACTACTAGAGGTTTTTTTTCCACAGTGTGTTTGAACTTAACTGACATGAATTATAATATTTTGCATTTGCACTACAGCCTCTAGTGGAAACCTTAATAGAAACACAAGGTCAACTAAATACTTTCTGACAGATAATTGAAGCAGTTAACCTAAGAGATATAGAAAAGATTCACTCATGAAACTCACCATCTAAACCACAAGCTTTTGTTAACATATGTAGACACTACTCTAACTATGTCAAAACTATAAGCAGCCATTTATTGCCAGTATGCAAATGTTATGACTATGTATAATACAACTGACACTGGGAATTAATAATGGCTCCTTAAAATAACTGACAAATTATGTATTTTAATAATTATGATTAAATTTAATATTTAGAGAGTCTTACTTTATAGCATCTGGGGGTAAGGTAACTCCCAAACTCTAATTCTCATTTTTCCCTGAAGTATTCTTTTACCCTAGGAAATTTAATTTCTTTTCTTTCAGAAACACAACTACCCTTTGTTCCTACTTCAAAAAAAAATAATGCTAGCTCCTACAAATCTGGGATGAGTACTCTGACATGAAGTAAAAACTACTGTGTCTTCTAGTGGAGTGAAAAATATTGTATCTTCTACATAAACACTGAGAGAAGAGAGGGGAAGAGATGAATGAATAAACTCCTGAGTTTAATGTGAACTATGTCTCCTGTTAATACTAACCTAAAATGCATTTATGAATCCTGAATCACAGAATCATAAAACCATCAAGGTTGGAAGAGACCTTAAAGGTGATCAAGTCCAACCATTAACCTGGCACTCTACTGTAACCCCTAAACACTAAACCATATCATCCATCACCAGATCCAGACACCTCATAAACACTTCCAGGGATGGTGACTCCACCACCTCCATGGACATCCTATTCCTGCACCTGATGAGCCTAGCAGTGAAATTTTTTTTTCTTGTATCTACTCTGACTCTCCCTTGTCTCATCTTAAGGCCATTCCCTCTTGTCCTCTCGCTGTAGGCATGGCAGAAGAGACCATCCCCCACCTCTCTACAACCCCCTGTCAGGCAGTTGTAGAGAGCCATGAGGTCACCCCTGAGTCTCCTCTTCTCAAGGCTAAACAAACCCAGTTCCTTCAGTCACTCTTCATAAGACACGGTCTAGACTTTACCTGGCTGTTGTTGGTTTTCAGTAAGGATGGTGCTGGTTCATGACGTCGAGGTGAGGAATTGGAACTGCTATCACTGTCACTGCCATCACTCAGACTAACCCTATGGAAAAAAAAGAGCCAAAGGATTATACCTTGAGACAAAGGTCTGTCAATAGAAGTGAACCAAACTTGTACTTTGAGGTAGAGACTTAGAATGATTAATTCCTGCTAACCAAGCTATGATTAATCACGATCACATGGAAGAGAGGCATCTGAGCAGGGCTGCACTCAGGAAGAAGCCCTCTGTAGCACAGAGAAGGAGGCTGCCTGCCTGCACTTGGCTGAGAAGAAGCATCCAGTTAACAGCAGCTAATGTTACAGGAATGGTTAAATAGCAAGAACGTTAAACTGCTGCTCCCGACTGAATTAGTCCATAGCTCAGTTCACAGCTATGTGGAAGTAGGAAAACGGTTTCTAGAGATACCTTTCTGCTCTTCTAGAAGTTTTCTAGACAGTTGTACTTCCCACCTGTACAAGTATTTCACTGAAAAGTTCCTGGTTTCTTGTCATAAATAACACACCTTTTTCTGGCTAAAATTGAAAAACTTAGCATCTCAGTAAAGGCCACGTGAAAAAGCCCAGCTCACTTGTCTTTTACTTAGGAACAACAGGGAATATTTTTTTGCTGAAGAAAAAGATATTAGCTATTTGGGATAAAAAGAAGGTAGAGAAACATCACCTTAATTAAGGTTTCATTATAAACCTGAAATCAAATTGCCTCACTTGGAGACAAGCTGAGCTTGAAACAATCCTTTACAAAATCACTGGCACAAACAAGTTCTCAAACTGCTAGTCTTCTTGGTCTTTTCCTCCTTGATTGCAGCTCCTAAAGTGCATCAGGGAAGCAGCTGACATTCATTAATGTCTTCCTATTGCCATCCTATTTAAGAAGTAGCTGACACTGGCACTCAGATGCTGTGCAGGAACTGCAAAACCCTCAGAATCAGATAAAGAACCTAGTATGAAAATTGTTTGAGAGAGACTGTTTCAGGTTTTCCATAACCTTCAACATCATTAGGATGGAGCTTCAAGCTGCCCAATGGATGATTTTTGGAATGCCTCTGAAGGTTGCATAGGATGCAGAAGCTTTTTTAATAAAGTAGCTTCTGTGACAGATGTTTGCTTTACCTTCTGATGCACTTTTACACATTATCTACTGCATGCAGTGGAGAAATTACTTGAAATTCAAATTTCATTGATTCTGACCCAATTTAACAATCTAATCTAAAACTGGTAAGCAGAGAGCTCTGGTGATGATGCTATGTATAGAATAGCTCATCTGGCAATTGAAGGACTTAATTTTCACTAATTTATGCCAGAAAGTAATTATGACTCCTCCCCTCAAGTCAACGGCATGAAACCAAGGACAGTCAAATGAATGAGGATCATCGTAACCATATGGATTAGTACAGGAAGAGCTTGTATCAGAAATGGCTAATTCTGTTAGTTTCAGAACAGGCTCTTTTACCTTCATATGCTTTAAAAAGAGTCTGAATTTTCTGCCCAGTTGCTACTCAGCACTCTTTGAGAAGATCAGACCCCATTTCACTACTGACAAGAACTTTGTCTTGACCGCCAGGCTACTAGCAATCACAAGACACTCACCTGCGACTCCTGCTTCCTCCTCGTGTATTTACAGGTTGTTCCAACTCAGAATCATTGTCCTTCTCATCTGCTTCATCTGATTCATCTTCATTATCGTCTGAATGCAGATCTTTCATTATAGACCTCAATGGACCTGAAACAAAATACACAATGAAGTTCACTTTGCAGTGTTTTGGGCAATTCACCCAGCCTTGTGGATGATAAAAAACTACCCTCCCCACACAGTGTTGAGAGGGAAGAATCTTAAACATTAAACAAATGAAGTAATGCACTGGGGGCTTATGCTGCAGGGACTTATCCATGAATTATTCACTCACACAAGCAACTCAGCTTGAATAAACTTACTCATGACAGTGAAGCAACTCATATGTTCAAGTATGTGAACGATCAGGCCCCTGGACCATAGCTGAAGTAAGTAAAAATGCCATCTTGCCAGCAGCAATTGACTATTACTGTATTACTGCTAGAAGCACAATTACTTTGCATTGCTGGGGTTTAGCATTTCTTGCCCTCTCGAAGGGTATTATATGTGAGTAAAGATCTACAGAGGCATATTCACCAGTAATAGTACATTTGTTAGATTAATCCATGTACTGAGAAGCTGGGTCTAACAAATCATTCTGTCCACCTCGTACTGACCAAGGCAGTCTTTGTCTCCTTGTTTTTTTAATGTATTTCCCTTAAGCTGTTCCTGTTATTTCAGGGTCAATTTCAGGTCGAGCCAAGCACTTTGCCAATGTTGATATGGTCAAATCCCACCCAACAGCATATTATCACTTTTCCTGTATTAACAGAAGGCACAAAAGTTAACTTGCTCACAAAACTGCATTAAACTCAGTTTGGGGTTTGTTTTGATTTTTACTCTATTTTGCTGTAAGAGACAGTTACAGAAAGAGAAATATATTTAATATATCTAGGAAATGTTAAACTACAGCTGCTTGAAACAAGAATGGGCAAAAGCAGCTTAGAAGAGGGAAGGAAGCAAAACTGATGCCACGAGACATCCAACTCTGAAGTATAACCCATCTGAGACACACAGCAGAAAGTAAAAGCAACAGCAATGGCTGTGGGAACAGCAATTACTATAACAGTTGTGTAATTCCTTCAGCCAAAGAAATACAAAGCACTAACATGACCAAAGCGAGCCTCAGAGATGAAGCTTTCAGCTCTATTTGCTCATGGGGAAACTGAGCCAAGGAGTGTCTTCCCTGGTCACTGTCGGCAGAGAAGATAGACCTTTGTCAGTCAGTGCCATACATGTAACAAAGATGGTATGTTCCTTCATGTAAGGAACAGCTTTATGGACTATTCCAGACCTAGCAAGATTCAGGCCACAGGCATTTTAACTTGTTTTGTGCAAGTGACCTCAAAGCCAATATTGAGATTGATTTCTCACTAAGGCTGCACTAAACCTTTGTACATTGGGACAGTTTGGGCAGGTTCAGAGTAATGGTTTCTTTTCTGTTCCCACAGCCTAGGGAAGAAGACCCGGTAGCACTGATGGGCAAATTTCAGGGTGACCAGACATCTGTATGGGTGACAAGGAAAGGGGAACTATATGGAAGTGCTTCTCATCCGTGCAACCACTGCTGATCTGCAGAAGCAGCTAAGCTGCGCTCCATTTTCTATTCCTGTTTGGATCTCAGCTATTTGCAAATGACAACTTGTAATCTGACCAAATAACTAACCATCTGACCCTTGAAGGTGGGAAAGGGCTTTTATAGGAGAAATAATAAAAAATGAACTTGGACTCCTGAGATACATCCATCACCAACAGTCCCATAGACATTGAACACCCTGTCATTCAGACAAGTTCTCTTAGTGTAGGATCATGTTTGGCAGTCTGCCCATGAGCAAGTTTTCTTGGTAAGGAAACAGAAATATCAGAGTAAGCCTCATGGACAGAAGAACTTGAAGAAACTTAGGTTAACCCACTGCTTATGCAAAAAGAGGTGAAAAATGTTCATGCTGTGGTTTTCTGACACTCGAATAAGCACTGGAGTTGGAATGCAACAGAAAATGTGCAATGGCCCTAGCAAGTAACTTCTAGTTATGGGAAAAAGCGTGGGTTCTGACCAGAGAGCAACACTCAAAGTGAACATGCCACTCTATGCCTGGTGCTTCATACCTTGAATGCACAAATGCATGGCCAGGGCAACAAACACATTTAGTTAACTACAGCTTCTGAAACTCCCAGAAAGAAGCAGTAAACACTATTTACTGTGGCAAAAAAAAAAAAGAGAAGATGTATATACCACTTGTACTTCAGAGCTGTTCATGTAAGAGGAAAAATCTCACATCTATTCCAGAGAAGGTATAAAGAATGGAAAAACAACCTGTGATATGTCTTATGACTTATCTGATCCAGAAAAGTTAGATGGGATCAGAATGCTCAGAAGAAATGCTAAGTCAACAGGTTTTTGTCCAGCATAAGGTTACGGATACAGAAATGGGTATCCAGCTCTTTTGGCTTGTAATGGACAGTTCACACCACCAACGAGGTTTTTCATGAGAGTGAAAATGGGGTTTCAGCACAAAGTGCATCTGTTTATCTTCAGGTAAAAATCAACCACAGTTTATTTCAGCTCTTGCTTTCCTTCACCTGGAGCCACGATGTCAGAAAACACTGGAAAATCAGAACCAGCCACCTACTGAAAGGCAGTGGGACAGATTTGCATCATGCATAGATCTATTTAACAGCAGTCTGGCTGAGGCACTAATGTATTATCATAACCGTAAGTCAAGTCTGCCATTGAGGAATACAAATGTATAAAACAAACACAGTTTTGTTTAGTCAAAGGCTGTTTTTTTAATGTTTCTTATCCAAAGAACAAAACAAAAGCTCATTAGGAACATATCAGCTGTACAATCTTATAAATGCAAGGAAAGAAACCAGGCAGGAACTAAGTAGTTTAATAGATCATGTAGAATGAATCTCAGCTTATTTACAGAAAACATGCCTTGGCTAGGTCTCCAGGAAGAAAAATGCATTCTTTACTGAATTCCAAGTAAACTGTAATTACTAGCCAGAAAACCAAAACTTGGAAGTCTCACAACCATCCTCCCATGCCATGTACCTAAAGTAAATACTCTTTGCCTTAGAACTTCCCAACAGTATGGGAAAATCACTGCCCACATGGGGCCACATACAAACACTCGTGGACTTCTCACCAGAAGCCACACATTTCCAAGGTTTCAGGTGGAGCTAGGTGTCATTCTACCTAACCCTGAAGAAGGACAACTCAGAAACAGAAGCTCATTTGACTTCAGCATCTGTTAAGTGGCTGGCATGCCTTTAGTCCTTCAAAATAAACAACCTTCACACCCTTTTCTCAGACACAGTTTCTCCCCTTTTGTTTTGCCCTTATAGCCACATCTGAAAAAAAGTCTCTAAAACAAAACTGTGGCCAGTTCAGGCAGTGAAAGACAGAAGAAAAGCAGTAATGAGATGCCACCAGATGTGTTTTTATTGGCCCCTTCATTTCACACATTCCTTTCAATTTCTTTTCATTTATCTGTACCTTGTTGTCTGCTGTTTTGAGATGGTGTAAAACTGGAACTGGAACTGGAGCTGGAACTGGCAGGACTGGGCTGTTCAGACTTAAAAGGGGAAAAAAAAAGAAAATAAATAACATTTTAAGAAACATTTTTTGCCTAAAACTCTTACTGTTACTTACTGCCCAAAGCACGCTGTCATGAAAAGAGAACTGTGGAACAGAATAATACTCAAAGATCTTTATCTCAGGTGCCAGTGAGGCAAATATTCTGGAAATTGCTATTGCACTCACCGTACATACATACTACTACATCATGTCCAGTTCTTTGCTAAAGCCAATATCCTGACAAAAAGTTTCCAATGCCTTGTTTGAAAGGCTATACAACATGAGAGCCTAAATGAGTTTAGAACAGACCTAAGGCATCTCTGTTCCAAATTAGCAACGACCTAGTAGAATCAAAGAACAGAAGTCCTGAGCAGACCACATTAAATGCCAGAAAACCTCAGACAGTTTTCTTTCTTCTTCCTTAGAAAATCAGTCTTGAGATCGGGATTGAAAATAAACTTCTCTGCTGTTATTGGATTTCTCGTAATCCTATCATTTTCCATATGCATTAAACCCCTGCAGATTGTAATAGTGATTGAACCAGAAGGATTGCCTTGTTACAAAAAGAAATTATCTAGAATTTACTGGTTACAAAAGAGAAGTAGATTTTTAAAAGAGAGCTGTTAAATTCAGTGTACATCTTTTAACAAACAGTTCTATACACTCTTTTTCTACTATGGTTCAAAAGGTGCAAATTTCTCTCTAAAATTAATGAGAAAGGCCTATTACTTCATCTAAAAATACTGCATCATTCTTGTCATAGTAGTTATGGCTTATGAGGGTGGTACTGAGGAGTCCTCCCTCGTGCTGTCAGGTTGCAGATCTCCACATACTTTTTGTCTGTTTCTTAGACTCAGTGGCTTGAAGCGTGAGGGTGTTGGTTCATACTTGCACACTCATCTGCGTACATGAGACAGAGTACGGATCTGGTATGTGGGCAGAGGGGATGCTAACAGAAAACATGAAATAAGAAAGAAATGGCCATACAGAAGGAACCGTGAAAATCAGATTAGGAAGTAATGATCTAAACATCTACTATTGAAAAGAAAACCTGCTTACACTTTGAATTTTATACAGCTGTGTTATCATGATGTGTTATCCAGGCTAACAAACATCTTCCACCTCTCCTTGCATGTACAATAGCTCTCATGGTAAAGATAGAAGTAAATTGCTCTCAAAAATGACAGCAGTAATACCCAGTCTGTAAAACTCAGATTTCACACCCACAGAATACCTAAGCCCAATGGTTGCTTTTTCACCACAAATCAATCTATTGTTGCCCTTCATAATGAGCAGGCAGATTTACTGCCTTTTGTTGCCTTTTTCTCACAATGAGCTATGTCTATCTGGGCAACAGAATGCTTGAGAAAAACACCATTAACATCTGCTCTCCTTAAATCAACACCAGCTCCAGTTCTCACAGACACAGAGTCAAAATACAAACTCTGGACCTGACTGTGAGGTATATACTGCTTGTATACAACTGAGCCAATCCTGTGCAAGAAAACCCAACCCAGCCAACACCACAACCTGCTCTGAGTACTGAAAGAGATTCTTACTTGGTCCACTGCATCAGACCTTTTTGGAAAACACTGCAGCATTGCTTGATAATTACTCTGAAAATGAAGTACTTTTGAAAAATACCCCTTTTTTTGTCCTTCCTGAGTTTCTGTAAAATCATACAACATTTTTAGCTGCAAAATAATTATGACAACATGAAACAGACTGCAGTGATGAAGACAAGAGTCAGTGCAAACTTTAAAGACATGAATAAACTAAGTTCAGCCTTCCAGCTTGATGCTACCCTTAAACATCTGGCTTATCTGTCACTTTCTGCTTTTTGCAGTAGAATTACCAGCTGAGAACTGGTTTCTGCAGATTTCCATTAACTATTTTTCCTTTATTAATTTCAACACCAACTCTCACTTGTGTAAAGTCCATTCCCTTAGAAAAATAACAAGCAGTAAAAGACTGTTATATTGGGTTTAAAACACTTTCAAGTGCTAAAACTCTCGAAAAAAAAATCACACAGGACCATAGAATATGTCAATATTAAACTTCAGTACTTTCTTTTTGAACCTGCTTACTTGAAATGAAAAAAGGAAAAAGGCATTAACTAACCAAGTCACTATCACAGGAAAAAAAAAGATACACATATTAAAGAAGGAATGGGTAAAAATACATATAAAGTTGTTATAATATTTTCTGGATAAAAATTTTGCTCTGCTTTAGCAAGATCACTTTGAGAAGCCAAACCACAGGAAGTCCCAATGAAACACGTGATCATCCACACACTCTCTTTAAAATGGTTCTTAATGACTTTTGAAACAATTTACATCATTTCCTTAAACAGCCTTGTCTGAAAGCTTATTCCAAGAAATAAAGATTAGCATAAATATTCAAATTGTTAAGTATCAGCAATGAAACCTAGATTTTTTTAAACTGGGTGGGAGTGCACCCAGAGGAAACAGCTGCTTTTAACATAAGAGTGGATGTTATTAACAGAAGACACTTGCCTTTTCAGAAGAAACTAAAAATATGCCTTCCATATATGAATATGGATAGTGCTGACAGCACCAATGCTTCTACTTAACAGAGGCTGTCTTTCTTCACTTAAGCAATGCTTTTTGACAGTTTTACAGGCTCTTATCCCAATGACTTAGGTATTTATGGCTTTACTCACTTGAGCTTTCTGCTCTTATTCACTGGTTCCTAATCACCAAACAGATTTATTTTTTTTATGGGTCTGAAATTAGCTAAAGGGTGTCCTTCAACAATAAAAGTTCAAGAAAGTACCAGCAAAGAGCTTCTCTCATATGGCCTTTTCCTGTTTAACCAGTTCTCTCTTCCTGCAGACCAGCTAATGAGAGTATGGGCCCAAACTGTTCATTAGTGCAATGACCCGATATGATTTATTGCACTCTTAGACAGTCTATTTCATTTTAGTGCTCTCACACCGATGCACAGGAGACAGTGGCTTCTTTATTAGTCCTGATTGAGAGATTCTGTGCTTTGAAACCATTCAGCAAGATAAGGCACTTTTCTTTAGCTCAAGTTTTCCCTGAAAAGGTACCTTTTTCACCACCTCTAAATCATTTGGCTTCTGTCATTTCCAATCCTAGTGCAGCAATTCACTCTTGAGCTGACAACAGCTTTCAGGAAAACTCACCTGTTTGATACAGGATATAATAGAGTTGGGTTTCTAATAGCTCATGGTTGCCCCAGTTCATATAACTTCTTGGGGCTGTCCTGTGCAGGGCCAGGAGTTGGACTTCTATGATCCTTGTGTGTCCCTTCCAACTCAGGATATTCTATGATTCTATGACTCTAAAAATAACTCCCATTATTTCAAGCTACTTATTCATTCTTGCATTAAGAAATAGAAGACATCTGTATGTGGGTGACAATGTTTTTTCATGCCTTTCCTATTTTTTCCCATTTTTTGTGCAGAATAGTCTAAGGACTTACATTTCCTTGTGCTATACATACTGAAGAGTCTATACACTTGAAACTGCTTACAGCTGAGCATTACTTTCACTTTATTTTGTCCAAAGTTGGAATTTCAGGGAGGAGGAACATGTTCTCTCAAGATAAGCCTTCTTCTCTAACAGGACTCCTGTACTTAAATTTCTACAGTTTCTTAAGTGCCCTGCACTGACCATTGCCTCAGCTTTTAAAGAGTCATCCAACTCATCCATAGCTCACATGAGTTTTCCTCGGAAGACAAGGAAACACCTTCACTGTGAGGGTGACCAAGAATGGGCACAGACTGCTCAGGGTGGTTTTGGCATCTCCCTCCTTAAGAGATACTAAAAACCACATCTAGACAGGGTCCTGGGGACCTAGCCCTAAGTGGCCCTGGTTGATCAGTGGAGGTAGCCCATATGACAGTCAGAGGTCCCTTCCAACCTCAACCAGTCTGCGAGTCTTTGAATTTGAAACACATCCTTCATTTAACAAGTAGTATCCTGAAGAGACCTTACAACAACTGTTGCAACAGTTTCATGTGAACAACTGCACTAAATGAAGCAAGATTTGCATTTGTTAGAGATTATCCTACTGAAAACTGTATATATTTTTGAAAGAAAATCCCTTTCCTTCTACATTTATGTACATATTTTGTCTTAGCTTTAAAAATAAAAACTTTATTTGAGACACTGCTAGCATTAAAACTCATAAATACTCAAGGCTTAGAGAAGACTCAAGCACAGGAGACTGAGCTAATATGTGGCTAAAAAAATTCTTTTGCAGTACACTGTGCAATACAGTTGAAAGACAAAGCACTGGTGAAGGTTGGTAACCTGAAGGGATACTTTTGCTGAAGATATCTTACTGGTAAGGGTGAAAGACACACAGTAAAGCAGGCAAAAAAGGTACAGGAGAGAAGATTAAGGTTTCTCACATAAAGCAACTGAATAGTACAGTTTCCATGGATTTCATGCCTACTAGATAATAAGCAAACTAATGATAAAATGTGTACAGTCATGTGATTATGAACATGGTCCTTAACAAACTGAAAGAGGCAAATTGAGGGAAGTTCTCATCATATAACTCCAACCAAGAAGGATGAAGATTGTCCTGAATATGTAGGTAATGCTGGCAAAGACAGGGTTATATGAAGTCTTTGGCTTTTCAAAATTGGCACTCACAACTGTGTTATCTAGGCCACATTTCCCCAAAAATGTGTGAGAAGACATCGATGTTTGTGAAGAATTGATAAGCGTAAGCAGCACAACATGGGGAAGTTAACAGTTCTGTGTTCTATTAAAAGTCTGAATTATATGGGGGAAATTATATGGGGGAAAAAATGGATCCACTGATGGAAGATATGCTAAATAAATCACCTGTTTGAAGATTATTGCTTGTTTTGTAAGCTCAGTGACATGAAAGTCCTGTGGTGACAGAATGGCATCTGACCCTCCGCATTCTGTTAAATGTGGAAAGGCCAAATTAAGCTGGCAAGCAACACTCAAATACTGATTTTCTGAGAGTTTGACTTTACAATTTCTTAATTTTCCCTTAGAAAACTTTCACATATTCTATACACAAAGCTCTCTTAATCCAACAAAAGAGAGAAATGTTTTAGAAAGAAAGTCTAACCCTCACTTTTAGTCCTAGATATGAACCAGAAAATTCAGTCTAAGTATTACAGCCAAGGTGAGAGTTTCATTTGACTAATCTACATCTTCTGCTCTAATGGAATTAATAGCAAGGCTAGAAGATAGGTGGTAGCTGTTGTGGCCAGCCCCAACAGCTGCTGTGTTGGAAGCCAATACTTGCCAGTTCAACTGTGCTCTACTTTATCTATCAGCACTGAGAAAGATGGTGATGCACTCTCAGTTCACTGTTTGGGAAACCAAACAGACAGTTTGCTGTCACTTTTGGGGCAGCAGGAAGGTGGTTCACCTAAATTCTCCCAGATCTAGATTCTGATGTTAGAAATTCACGCACTCCTATTAACAAAGAAGCAGCTGGAGAACCATCTGCACGTAAAACTTCTTTTATGGGTGTTATTCTGCACTGTGGCACAATTCTACCCCATTAAAACTCTGGTCTTCTCAGCAGGTACTCACAGACTTTGCAAATTCACCGTAGTTCCTCTCTGTTCTTATGTAGTTCAGACTCTGTAGAACACTCCCAGCATGACTCTACACTAAAACTTTACTATGTGGAAATCTTGCCAAGGTCATACACACCAAGTAAATACAGAACTAAAGACATGAAAAAAATATGGGTTTTTTTTCTGAAGTCCTGCTGCAGCATCCCTTTGCACTGTCTTTGCTATTGCAGACCACTGGCTCCTAAGCTCCTAAAAAAATAACCCAAAATTTCACCATAAACAACAGAGAGATCTAGTGCAGCTCTTTGTGGGTGCTTGTCAGTTTTACAGCAAGCCTTAACACATTTACTTTTTCCTCAAACTCAACTGTTGGGATTGAAATGATTATGTGAAAATCTCAGCTTTCATTTATTGCACATTTCAGTTTTAGTAAAAAGCTGTTGAGAGAAAAATACAAAAATCCATAAAAATCTGTATCCCAAAAAATTCTCAAGTCTCTAAAATAAAACAAACCCCTCAAAGTACTTTTCAAAATGTCATAATTCTTACCCAATCTTGTGATACTGTAGACTGAACAATGATTTTTAGATGTCATATTTGGCACCAGAACACTCTGCACACATCTTTCTCTATAGGTATTTCTGAGGCATCTGGCAGTATGGTTCCTAAGCACCCACTCTATGATAATATTATCATGCATTTCTCTAGTAGTTTTCACAAAAGATCATGCATATTATATACACACAGGCTATACAATGCTGGTTCTCCAAGGAAAAAAAAACAGAACAGATTTCTATTGTCTTACTGGTATTTTACTATTTACAGCTGACACATCTGCTTGCTGCAACTTTGCCTACACATATACTTTGACACAAAAAAACCCTACAAAAAGTAATATTCATTTAAAGCTCCTTATCTCTGCTTTGCAGATTTAAAATAATTTTTTGATAGCGTGATGTGCGCTTTACATTATTAGAGAGTTTTGCATCTGTTTCTTAAAGTAGTAAGACACTAACACAAGATAAAGACAATATCTTTCAAAAATAAAAAATGCTGACACTTGTTTATATTTTAACTACATTTCACTCCAGCCATTATAAGGTAGTGTAATGTAATGCAATTGATAAAGGTAACTGATGTTATTAAAAATACTGCTTTATAACCATATTATTTGAAACACTGGCTAAATTAAGATCTCATGTAGGTCAACCCGGATCAATGTTAAGTTTTACAGTGTTCAATGGATCAAAAAGGCTGCATATAGCACATGTAAATCAAATTGAACCATCTTATCTACAATCTACTCCCTCAAGCTAAAAGTGTAACATTTAACTTGAAAATTATTTTTCTACTCCTAATGGTCCTCTCTGACCATTGCAAACTTAGGTCAGCAAGAGCACCAAGAGTGGCTTCCTCCTTTGGCCTTGAATCTGTCTTTCTCTTCTTGAACCTGAGCAACTTTACAACTAAATTGTTGTTGTTCAGAATATTCAGACCATGGCTCAATGTTCCAGCCCACTTGTGATATTTTAGTTTTCTTGTGAAAGACACAATGCAACAAGCACCATGTCCTCTTAATCCGCAGAATAAAGCTACACTGTGTTAACTAAACTGCATTAAAGCAGCATGGGCATGTATTAATACAATGCAAGAAACTAAAATTGTCATAGCCTGTATCTACTTATTTTCCTGCCATGGTTTGGACTGTACTACTTTTGCAGCTGATAGTTTGAATAATTAAGCATGCACAGGTTACTGATATGTAATCTCCTCCCACTATTTAGGTAACAGCAAAAATACCACACACAGAGCAACAAAATTATTTGATTTACTTCTGTCCTAATCAAAACTGCTCACCAATGGCATGAATTTTGCAATGGTTTCCTGATCAGGGTAATCAGTGTTGATGCACTGATCCAGTTACTGCTGCCCCTAGTCCTGTCATCCCCATACGTGTGAGTAATCTTTCCTCAGGGAGCTCAGGCACTGGCAGAGCTGCCTGATAACTTCAGTAACAAAACATGGCTCTGCTGCTGATGGGGTATATATTATCGGTCACCTTTAAAGTTCCCTTTAATGTCACTCCCAGGTGATGATACAAGTTTCGTGGATATGTAAACAGATACTGTGAAGTGCAAATAGCTCCATTTATCCTTATCTTCTTACTCTCCTATCTGAAACATTAATTCCTACAACACAGAACATCATTTCCCTCACATCTGCCAGATGCCTTCAACACAGTTAGTACATAGTAAGCAATTCCTTCATGGAAGGTCAGATATCATAGAATCATAGAATCAGTCAGGTTGGAAAAGACCTCAAAGATCATCAAGTCCAACCCTACCGTGGTCACTAGACCATGGCACTAAGTGCCACATCCAGTCTCATCTTGAAAACCTCCAGGGACGGTGAATCCACCACCTCCCTGGGCAGCACATTCCAATGTCTGATCACTCTCTCCATAAAAAAATCTCTTCCTAATACCTAATCGAAACCTCCCCTGGCAGAGCTTGAGTCTGTGCCCTCTTGTCCTCCTGCTGGTTGCCTGGGAGAAGAGACCAACCCCCACCTGACTCCAACCTCCTGTCAGGGAGTTGGAGAGGGTGATAAGGTCTCCCCCGAACCTTCCACAGCAAGAAGAGGTAACATGTCTCAAGATCATTTGAAAAACCCTACACACATGTTCTGGACTCAGGTAGCCCTATCTGACTGTGCTGCACACATGTGCAAGGACTGTCATTTTTACTGGGATAAAGTCAGCATTAATTAGCAAATTTCTTGGTCCCTTCATAGCCACTCAGCATTACAACAAATAAGTCTGACCACCAGAGCTACAGGCACCTATTTGTTTTCAGCCCCAATGGGAACCAACAGCATGAGGTATTGCTGCTCAGAGAGAGGCACTAGGAACACCATTAACATACTCAACACCAGAGTAAACAGAAACTACACATTTCGGTCAGGCAGATAAAGATTTCTGTTTTCCAGGGAAGAAGCAAGTCTGCTTAGAGGCTTTCAGTAGAAAATGTTAGGGTTTATAGGAACTAATACCAACGAAGCTGAATGCTTTTCTCAAAGCTTTTTATTTGGTTGAGTATTTTTGTTTGTAGGAAGAAGTATGAGGAAATTAATTTTGCAACATATTTTTCTAACGAAAACATAAGCTATGCTAAGGTATTGACTAAGCCAAGTAAGACAAAACTACTGAATAATGACACAGTGAGTTAAAACAAATTCACACCAACACTCTTTATGTGTAAGTGAATGACAGATTTTCTACTGCCAGTATGGTGATGTAGGATCACCTCCAGTGAACGGTCAAAATAGTATTATAATTGGTTGCAGGCATGAGGCTTTCCCTAAACAGCAATGGCTTTCTGACATGCCTTGATTTTGCAGTGAAGGAGTGGACACTGTTGTTGTGAGACAACAGGCAGTCACACAGAGGGCAAGAAAGAACACTTCTGGGTTACACCTGCTTTCACTTATTCCCTCTACCAGGCTTACATGCACACTTTGATACTGGAAGAACAGTGACACACAGGCACCATCACCCTCCAGTTTGAAGCAGGCACATCGTGCCCACCAGGAACATCCCTTACCCATTCCACAACGTCCCCCAGCATTCCCCAGTGGTGTCACATCAATTACCAACACTCAGCACAACCCCACGGCTCCACTGAATGGCAATCCCTCATCAGCTGACAATAGACTGTCATACCCTTTGCACAGGCATGGTACATGATACAGGATACACTCACGGCAGTAGTGGGCTCAGGTGGCCTTTACCATGTCTTGGTAAAACTTCAGCTTCAGGAGATTACTGAGTTTTTTAAATGCAAGAGTTCATTTCCACACTTGTGGTCTGTCCTGGAGAATTCACATCACCATTGCCAGACTAGTTCTGAATGGGAAGTGCTATGAAAATTATGTAATGAATTTCATGGGGAGTTTTGCTGCAAACCTTCAAATGTACAAGAGTAAACCATGCCACTTTGCCAGAGAAAAGAACCATAAATTTGCTGGTTCCACATAAAAAATAAAAGGGCATAAAAGCCTTGGATAGATCTAACTACTGTAGACATAGTTAAACCATTCTAGCTGATAACTAACAGATGTTGGATTTTATTTTAATTACGTGCAGCCATTCTTCTGGATCACAACATAATTTATATAAGTAGATAAAGAAACTTCAAAGCAATGAAATCCATATCAAGAAGGCCTCATATGATTATGATTAAAATCCTGGGTTTATCTTGTTTTTGACTGCAATCCATCTTGGCCTCTCGAAACTGTCACAACTTTACTGGACTAGGCACAAAGTCCATTTTTGCCACTAAAGAAGGACTACAACTAAAAGTATTGTCACTGTGCATACCAAGTTAAAATCCTTACTTACTGCAGTATAGCAGGTGAATAGAATTTTCCAGGGCTGAAATATAGAAAATATGGCCCTAATCCAAAACTGCATTCATGCAAATATTTAATTCACAGGAGTAGTCCCCACTGAAATGGATGTAGCCAATACTTGCAAATAAATTAAAACACTGAAGACTGTACTAGTAGCCTAATAATGACTGATGTTATTTTCAACAGTCAAAATGTGGCACTGCCTAAAACTGAAAAAAACCTAACACTCAATACCGATGACTCTGCCTCAAGAATGCAAAATTTTCTGACTCTTACAAGATAACTTTTGCAACCTGAACATTTAACCATATCTACATAGTTTCTTTCCACTGTTTTATTTCTAAATCCTTAACATTATTGTCTGCCAGTGATTTCCAAACACACAGTGGTAACAAAACGATCTCACGTTAACACCTGAGCTTGCTGCCACAGACAACTACAATCTGTCTATGTTGCTGCTTCCTCACCCAGCAATGGTTCATCTCACCACATGCAGAGCAACCTAATATGCACCTAAGCTTTAGTGAGCAAAGGCAAAGCATTTTTCCTTGCATAGTAACATCTAATTAAAACAGGTGCAGTATAGCAGCTGAATGGTGCCATACTACAGTAGGTGCTGACAGCCATAGGGCATACTTGCACCTACTGCCACTTCTCTAAGGAGGTCTGATTATCTTTGGCCACTATTTCTCTGAGCACCTGTCTGGAAGGAAACACCTTGGACTGTATAGTATTTACCCACTGAATTACCTCCTTGGCATAGAAGTACTATGTGCAACAATACCACATGAGTGGTTGGCATGGTTTTAAGAGTAGCATTAACCCCTGGACTAAAAGCAACCAAAAGCACAAAAGCCCCGTTGCATTTAAAACATCAAGAAAAAAGTAAAGATTCTAAGAATATGACAGGCTGCAAACTCACAGGGCCTAGTCTGCAATGAAGGACGTGATCAGTGTCAACCCTGTTCTGCATCATTAAAGATCTTATCAGAGTCACACTTTCACACACAAAAAAATTAAAGCATAGCCTCTCTTTTTTTTTTTTTCTTGGTAACTACATGAAAAACTACTATCTAACTACTGCTACTTCTAATTTTAAATATTATCTGAAAAAGCTCTGCCTTTGGCTCCAAGCCCTGGCAGAAAGCAGGCTTTATTCAGCTAACGAGGGCCTGGAGGTTTTACAAGACCATGGGGGTTTTCAAAATGTTCTTCCACTTTTTTAACAGTCAAATTAACAGATCATGTGCCAGATTCAAAGTGGCATTTTATGAATCACTTTAAAAAAGGTACTCATATTCTAACTTTAAGACTGCTTTAGGACATGCAAGCAGTTAATTAAGTACAAATGCATAGTCTATGTGATCACTACTGTATTTTCATTGTTCTGTAAAGGACTTCCCCAGGAAGGAGCTGGGACTTTTTTCCCAAAGGCAAACGACCTGCTAATGTACTCTGCTCTTAATAACTAAAACTCCTTACCCCTAAGCTGTCACATTTTGCTAGCATGCATTTCTGCTCAGTTTGTATTTCCATAGGTTCCAACATGCCAAAAGGCTGCTACTATCACTAATGCAGACATATACAATTGCAGTGACATATACAGGCAGGTAGGGAAAAAACAATACATGCCATGGGCAAAAAAAAAAATAAAAAAAATAAAAATATCACACCAGAAGAAGAAATTCATCCAACAGAGACACATGCACTCTCTAAAAAATTCACCAAATCCCTGTCATGCATGGCAGTCTTAAAGAGTTGTTACTCAGTTCGCTGCAACTGGAGATACACTGAAAATATTTGTTAACACCTGAACAAGTAGTATCTGTCTTATCTCCTTTGTGCCTTCCTGCTGCAGCAACTTCACTAATGCACCATTTTTTACTCCCTATTCAGTCCAGCAAAACCAGTAATAACCAAACATGAAGTACCATAGCATCCCCTGTGCAATGGCTCCACTGCTCAGAGGGGCAGCTCCAACCACGGAAAATGCCTCACTCAGATCCCAAATTCTGTATTTCCTCATCTTACACACCAGTTTGCAGCTCACACAGATGAATGAGAACATAAACATATTTCATGATCAGATTGGTAGCAAAATCAAGGTCAAGTGCCTTTTTTTAAAAATCATGTTTCTGCACTGTCCCACACAGGAGGCAAAAAGGTTTTCTTAACTAAAACATCCTGTAATTGCATTTAAAAGAGAAATCTTTGGAGTTTCAAAGTGAGCTGGGCTAATATGTCCATGCCTCAACCAAACCACATAGCTGCATGCTGTCACTCTGTACTTTACTTTGCCTGCTTCATACCAAAGCCAGTAAAAGAGTTTTTCAGCCTTTATGTGTGATTTCTAACTGAATATACTACAAGTTGCTCCCAAATAGCCTAGTTCATACAACTCAAGAAGCCCAACACACTTTAAATCACAGCTGTATTTGAAAAATGATAGTCAACGAAGCAGTGTGAAGAGAAATGGAGACACTTGTTTCAATTGCCAACAGCTCAAATTCAAAATAAAATCCAAGTTAAATATAGCAGTGCACCATACTGCAGCATATGCCAAGCAGGCTATAGAGGAATGACCACACACGGTCTTATTCTTTAAGTCATGCACAGAAAGGCTATTAAACAAGGACAGAAAGTTTATCTCTAAGCTATTTCCCACTGAATTTTACAAAGGCATTGAGAATTCAAGAAAGGAACTGACTACAGGATATCAGAGGACAGTATCTGCCCCTGAAGCAGCAGCATGCTAACCTTTATGGATTCTGAAATGTGAATTTCAAAGGACAGCTCAGAGCATGGATTAGCCATTGACAGACATGCTCTACCACATGAAAAAGAATCCACGTCTCTCAGAGGGTGCTAAACCTCAATGTCCTCCACTTCGTGAAGGCAACAGCCAGTGTTTCAAGTCTGAATGCCCAGAACTGGGTAGAGCTTGATGACAATACTGAGAAGAGCTGAGCACACCTTGCCTTTCTGTCTGACATGGAAGTCCATTAATTGATGTGATACACTTCAATTCACTGAACAGGGGCTGTATCTAAAGAAATTTGGGGCGCAGCAGCACAGTCATTCTGTAGCACCTGCCCAGTGAAACAGCACCTCTGTTTAATGCTGCTTGTAAGCTTCCTTTACCACAAGGACTTCTCAGAATGTCATCTGTATTTTCAAATCACGAACTCAGCCTCAGCAATTGAGAAATAACCTTAATTCTGAAAACAGTCTTGGGTCTGACCAGCAACACTAAGAAATCTATTTTTGCAGGAAATTCTTGATTCTACATTGCACCTTTTGTTACAAATTTATCATATTTGATATGCAAAGTTATGCATATTTGCTAATACCAATGAAACGAACAATCACCGTTTCATGATGTGTATATGAGAATGAGACCATCTATTAGTCTATAGAGTGAGGAAACTACAAAATTCTTACCAAAGTTATTTGTAATTTCACTACAATTCATACAGCATTGGGTTTGAACTATGTCACAGATCAAACTGAAACTAGAAAAATGCACTTGACTCACAGTTAATATTGTTGTAGTACCCTAACAATTTTATTTTAGGCACTGATTTACAATGTGATGTATTATATGTAACCCGCATTTGCTGAATGAGGTATTGTGGTTTTGCTTTTGTAAAGCAGCTTTAGGAATAAATCTGGATACACTATCAAACATTCTCCCAAATAATGATATGTTCTTTGTTCATCAGTGCCATGACACCCACCACTGTAACTGCGCCAGAGTAAGAAATACCATTTGACTGAATTTTACAGCATATTATTGTGCCAGGACATGCCACTGAAGAATCATAGAATCAACCGGATTGGAAAAGACCTCAAAGATCATCAAGTCCAACTCTACCGTCATTACTAGACCATGGCACTAAGTGCCACACCCAGTCTCGTCTTGAAAACCTCCAGGGACGGTGAATCCACCACCTCCCCGGGCAGCACATTCCAATGCCTGATCACTCTCTCCATTAAAAAAATTCTCCTCCTAATATTCAACTTAAACCTCCCCTGGCAGAGCTTGAGTCTGTGCCCTCTTGTCCTCCTGCTGGTTGCCTGGGAGAAGAGACCAACCCCCACCTGACTCCAACCTCCTCTCAGGGAGTTGTAGAGGGTGATAAGGTCTCCTCTGAGCCTCCTCTTCTCCAGGCTGAACACCCCCAGCTCCCTCAGCCTCTCCTCATGGCACTTGTGCTCGAGTCCCTTCACCAGCCTCGTTGCTCTTCTCTGGATCAGCTCCCGCACTTCAATATTCTTCCTGAACTGAGGAACCCAGAACCGCACACCATACTCAAAGTGTGGCCTCACCAGCGCTGAGTCCAGGGGAGAAATCACCTCCCAGCTTCAGGCAATTATGTTGCATGATACAATTATGTATCATGAAGGCTTAACAGACCTGAAATAACTGTTAGCAAAAGCATTATCACCTTCTACCTTCCATTACTCTCCTGTAACATTGCAGCTTTTCACGTTTTTCTTTCTTAATACAATTATATTTATAGAACATACACCTTATAGACCTAGCTGTAGAATTTACTCCTTTCCCTAAAATGCTGAGAAACTTACCAACACATTCAAAGAAGTTCAAACTACTTTTTCCAACATACAGAATTGTGTCCATTACAGTGCTTGGACACCTTTGGTTAGGTTTTCTGGTTAAAACCAACAAAATGCAGAAGGAACAATGCTGTGGAATTCTGCTGACACTCATAAACCAGGCTGCCCACTCTTTTTCCCGCAGCACTACCAAGGGTGTGAACCCACAGGCACCTTAGGGAATTATCCCAGGTTTTCTAGATAGTTTTTCTTAACCTTAGGTGTATTATTGACTTTCTAAACAGTATCCAATCACTGACTGGAACGAGGCTCAGCCTGATTTGTTAAGGAGCACAGTCCAAAAGTGGCAGACATGCTTTTCACCCACCCAGATGGGGATCACACTGGCCTTCCTACTGAGGACCTATGTGTTCCATGCTCCAGGACATCAGTGTTAAAATACACACAAGCCCAGACCAGCAGGATTTGCTTCTCTTTGAGTGGCTTCCAGTAGTTTACCCCACTCAGTAACAGCTTCAGGCGGACCTAGAAAACCCTGAATCTGTATTTTAGCTTTAGTACAGAATTAAGGAACTCCTTAGGTCCTACTGGTCAGCTTCAGATGGATGATGAACAGCAGTGGAAGTGGATTTGTGTCAGCCTATGAAAAACATAGAGGTGTACCCGTTATACCATTAGTAGTGGGCCAGAGGCTGCAAGACAACAAACAGGGAAACACATACCAGCAATTAGAAAGGATCAGACTTAAAGCACCATCCATATCCTCCACATATCAGTTATCTGCAATTCGCTATGCAGTACACCTCTGTAGAGCCTGCATTTGTAAAATTCCAGTCACACTCCAGTTGCTCCTCTCAATTCTTCTGCCTTTGAAAAAAAAATGGAGAACCACTGCTGCCAGTAAAAGTGTATGTGCCACTACATGGCTCCTACTTGAATAAACAGGAAATCCAAAAACCTATTCTGATTAGCCAGCTATACTGAGGGTAGGTAGAAAGTCTTGAGGACAGCAACATAAATGAAAATAGAAGATTCAGCTTCTTTTGAAGACATTAACAAATAATTCACACCAAGGATGATAAGTGTGTACATTTTCATGTTTAGAGACAACAGACTATGTTTTAAGCCATAACAAGGATGACACCCCAACAACACTATCACCAGTGTCATGCTGTAAAGTGGAGCTTGTCCTATTCCATACCTTCTAAATGTTACAGCCTTTGCATGCCCTAAGGGACCAGTTAATAAAAGATCACTACAGAAGTAAATTACTTTCTACCTCATTGCAAGTTTCTACTAAGTAAAAACCTAATGATGGCACCTCCCCACAGCAGGGCATTTACTGTCTGTTCCACAGAGGGCAAGTAGGACTATGAATCTGATGGCAGTAACAGAGGCACCAATCAGAAAACAGAAACATTAGAGAATTGAATGGGCAAGGCTGGGAAGAATTTCTCCCTACCATGCACATTATCTCCATAAGCACAAATGATGGCACCAAACAAGGCTTCTCCTACTACACCCTTCCTTTTCTACTCATCTCTCTGTAAGAGATGCTTCTGAAAACCAAAGTTCACTAGGAGAATAATTAAAATCCTAATTATTGAGAGCAAACGATGCTTGAAACAGATGAGTAGGCATGGCAGACAAATATTTTCAGGAATGCAAGTTTTCATTAAAACGCCTTCCTTCTTGATTGCCTTGCTACTTTAGGTAGATTGTCCTTGTCAGAGTGAGATTCTATGAACTCCTCCACAATACTGGGTTCATTCACAGAACTACCTCTTTTAGCAAAAAAACCCCACGTAACTCTCTGATATAACTGCAACCCTTTCCTGGATTTACTGAATTCTCTAACACCTGGAAATAAAGAGTTAGGGTGTGAAACACAAGCATTTAAAACCATTTCCTCTTCTCTCTCAAGAACATAAAATACAAAAGAGCAATATTGTTTATAGCCATCTCCCTTATGCTCATTCATCATAATCTTGATAAATTGAGTAGACTTGAATAGGCAATACAATTCAACTAGAACATGCCTAAGTTTGAATACGGCCATCAGCATCCTTCAGATTGGAAAATCTGCCAATAGACAAGAGAAAGGAAGGAGAAAACACAAACACAGTTCACAATCGCATAGATCTGGAATACTCAACACATGTTAAGCAAAACCAAACACCCACCTACCTCAGATTTGGAGGATGTGTTTTCCTCCACATCAGAATCACTTGGATCTACAATATCATCAAACGGTGGCAGAGTAGGCGTCTTCCTTTCCACTGCATCACTTTCAATTTTAACTCTCCCCACCTTGATTTGGGATCTATCCTTTGTCTGTTTTTTGTCAGCTGAACAAGTAAGAATCAGTGGTGGTGTGCTAGAAAAACTTCTAAATAATGAATCTGAGCTGGGTTTTTTTCTTTTTTTTGCAGAAGGTTCATCAGAGTCTGGCTGAGAGGGCCTTTTTGTCAGAGTCTTCTTTTCTTGCTGCTGCCCACATGTTATGGTAAGGATGGGGGTGTTTTCAGATTTTGGCTCCTTGGACATGGGTTTGGGTTCCTTGAAGGCCATCTTAGGAACTACTTTTTCATCTTTTAGTGGTTTGTTTTCTTTGGGTTTCTTAGAGGATTCTTTGGAAGATTTGTTATGTTCCCTGGAAGGTTCTTTGAAGGCACTTTTATGTTCTTTTGAGTCTTTAGAAGTTTTTTCTTTGTGCTCCTTTGTTAACTTGTGGGTCTTTGAAAAACTGTTACTACTGCTGCTGCTGCTATTTGTGTTCAGAATCCTAGTTGGGTCCTGCAAAAAGGAGATGAAAAAATTCTACTCAAAAAAGAAAATACCTTTAAAGCCCCCAAAAGCAGCCACAATATGGACAAAGGAGTCATACGAAAAACTTGGAACTATAGGTGGGAAAACAGAAATACCTACATAAGAACAGATACAAACACCAATATTTTGGTCAAAATACCTGTTACAAACTGGTAGAACATGAGGAGTTACCACTGCTTATCAATATTTGCAAGACAAGTTAGTTTTTATCTCATGCTTTATACATGTTTTCTCAAGAAGCATCGTAAGATGAACATAAAGGCAGTTTAGGAAATGTTCACCATCCCCATTAGCTATCAGAAGAAAAATTGTAAGGTAAGAGGAAGATATGAACCATATGACATCAACAGAACTACTACAGGATCATAGCAAAACACGTGCTCCTGGATGACTTCTCTACTGTGATCCTCTGCCCAGCTTTTGCCAGATCCTTTTCATCATACGCAATAACAACTCTGGGTCCAGCCTGGCTATGGAGGATCTGACTGGACCAACAATAGTCAATGTCTTTTTATGGAAAACCTCCTTTACTAAAAACCTTCCTTCTTTGTATTTATCGTTGGTGTTGCTACTGAGTATTTGATTATGTTTTTAAATTCGGCTGTTGTGAGAAGTGTTTCTGATAGGGTGATGACTCAGAGATCCCATAAGACAGGCAAAATAAGGAGGAGCAGAGCAGCATCATTCCTCAGTTGAATCTGAGAAGCTGAAGTGGCAAGGAAAGTGGTGATCTGTAGCTGGAACCAGCAGTAAGGGAACTGGCAACAGAGGAACCATCCAGAATGGGTCATATGGGATCCTTTCTTCTGAGAATTAACACCTGGGAATTTTCAAAAGACATGGAGGGTCCCAGCCTACTTTCACTGAAACTGCCAGCAGTGGGCTCTCAGTATCTCAAAAACACCCAGCAGACTAACCGTACTGTTATACACACTAAACACCTGTAGCACTCCCTTCAAAATAAGCTTCATTTTTATACTGCTTGAAATTTGCAAAGTGACATTTCAATTTACAAGAACCTACAGTCAAGAAGTTTAAATTGCTTACTTTCTACCAAGCCGATTATAAGCATTTCTGTCTACATGCTGCCTAGCACCTGAGAAACTTCTAGAAAGAAACACTTCATTGTGTATTGCATATACCCATTGATTTCCTTTTCCTTTAGCTCAAACAGATGCGTATGTAGTAAAAGTGGTTATGTCTGGCTGCCTAACACTGCCACAGATTTACAGAACTGCAGAGGGGAAGACACATGTAGCTTTGCTTCCCCCTTACTCACCCACCTTTTACCCACATAGAGAGGACAGCAGGAGTGTGCTGGAAAGTGAAGGACCGAAGCAGGACATGCCCAGCCTCATCCTCCACAGGAGTTGACTGATTTTAAAACACTACACTCAGTAGAACTGCCCTGAAAAAAAAATGTCCAAGAAAACAAAGGAGAATTCACCTATTTAATGGAAATCGTGTCAATTGGAGGAGAAATTAAGACTAAGATGACATCCCCTGATCTGCTCCTTGTTGTTAGGTAACTACCTATAACTTGTTCAATCAGGATGTGTTGAGCCAGTGTTTTATGTTGTAGGACCTGAATGGTTTACACATAAAACTTGTGCAACAACTGCAGTATCTCCCCTCTCCTCTGTGGTAACAGGTGGAAGCAATTAAGTAAAAACAATTACTCTGAAATGTGATTTGCTTCTTGTTATCTTATTTACTAAAACACTGAGTTTTCACACAATGCTGCACAAGATTATTCAGTTGTGCTTTTTCTTCAGATGCTTCTTGTATCAGTACTGCAAATCTACTGAGTCAGATTTGGAAATCTAACTACAGATCTTTATAATATATATGCATCAATATTAATAATATGCAGAAGCATCAACAATGAAAAATAGTATAATGACATCTGAATGTCTGAACATAAGGCACTTACACATTTCCCAGGCCAAAAATTCAAAATAAATAAATAAATAAATGGCATTAATCATTCCTAGAGATGTTTTACTTCTGTCACAACCTTTCCTATGGTTTTTTTTCAAAACTGAAAAAAATAATAAAGTTGCCTATTTTGTTTGATGCAAGACCAGCACCAAAGGTTGACACATAAACTAACTGTTAATGCTTTTAGCTTCACATCTTGTTCTACCATGCCAGAGCTGTAAGAGTTGCCCTGGGAAGGAATGAAATATGTGCCATTACTAAACTAGATGGGAGTCCTTATCTTTCCTACTGGTCTCCTTATCACATTATTCTAAATTGCTTCAATGGAGACTCTTATTTTACAGGTTTTCCAGCAGGTCCTGGGGCACAGTAGTATTAAAACCAACAGGAACTTGAGGTCTGTCTTGTCTTTTCAGTTTTAAAACCAGACTTCTTTCCTCTTCCTACAACATGGAAGTTGATACTTGATAGAAACCACAGTACAAGTATATGATGTACTTACGATACTTATTTATACACCCCTCTCACAAGCTCTCTTAGAGTTACCATTTCAGTAAGACAGCCAACCTATTGCTTTTGTATTTACATTCATTCTCTAAGTAAAAAAAGTATCTTTTCTTCCTTCCTAAATTTCTGCAATGACCCAGACAGAAGCCAACAATGACATAGAGCAAACAGTAAGAGGAACACAAAATGTGTAAGACAGAAAAAGAAGTCAAATCATACTACTAAATGACATCAAACCTAATGATGAACATGGAAGGCTGGTGGGCATAAAAAGTGGCTAACTGTTCATATCATGGACAGATCGCATTGAAAATCAGAATGGACTTATAAACCATTTTCTTATTTATCAGAATCTTAACAGTGTGTTTAAATATTTCTTTTCTTTCCCACCTTTAAAAGTGTTGCAAGAAATAAGAGTAAATGAAGAATTTATAAAAAGAGGGACAAATAAAGGCTTTTCTCAAGTTCATGTGAAAAACTGAGATCGTGGAGTTTTGACAGGTAATACAGTTGCACAGCATAGCTTACATTTGTGTATTCATCAAATATTGAAGCAACCCAAGTGAATGCCACATTTTGATACACTGCATAACAAACACCAAAAAAATCATCCTGAGGATCATATGCATCTTAAAATACCTGTAGATGTTCCCTTTTCTTAACCCAAGTAACACTATGTACACTCAGTACTTTGAGACACATAGTACTGCTCCAAGAAAGAAGCTAACATGTCTTAAAAAATATGTATTTTAGTAATCACAATAAAGAAAAAACTGTTCTACTGTGACTCAGATTTTGGCTAAAACAGCTCATGCTCAGGCCTGAGATGCATGTTCAGAGCAGAGAGAGCGTAGTGGAGGCAGGACAGGTGACAAGAAAGAGCTAAAGGTCCATTATGCTGCCATGATCACCTGAAAATTGCTGTCTCCTGCAGCCACCATCTTTGACAGTTTCATTTAAATCTGCTAACTTATAAAAATTACATAAACCAAAATTCCAACCTGGAAGGCATAAAACATTAGCTTCCCAGAAGAACTCCAGCTTTTGAAGTTGATTCAACAGCAGCTGGACTGCTTAGGTTTTCAGGCTTCCCACTGTGATACAGGAGATACCCACACTGTGACCAGAGGAGGAAGGATGAGCACTTGCACTCTCAGCTAGGTAACTAATTTTACTTTTTTTATGGCTCCCAAGCGCATGGATTAAGATCTACAGGTTATGAGTTAAGAAACTTTATTACTTGAGTGGTGAATGAGTGTATTCACATAATAGACAAGTCTGAGCAATGGGGAACAATCCTGTTTGTTGTGTGGGATCCCACCCACGGGAGACAGCCTTCCTTGAACTTCTCCAACATGGGTCCTTCCCACAGGCTGCAGTTCCCCATGAACTGCTCCAATGTGTGTCCCCTGTGAGATCACAAGTTGTGCCAGCAAATCTGCACCATGACAGGCATCTCATAGTCACTGCCTCCCTCAGGCATCCACCTGCTCCCATGTGGGGTCCTCCACAGGCTGCAAACGGATCTCTTCTCCATTGTGGACTCATCCACAGATCACAGTCCATTCAACTCAAGTTCAGACTGGAGTTCCAGTCTCTCTAGTACAGCAGCATGGGAACAGCATCAATGCCCTGGTCATGGGTCCTTCCCACAGGCTGCAGTTCCCCATGAACTGCTCCAATGTGTGTCCCCTGTGAGATCACAAGTTGTGCCAGCAAATCTGCACCATGACAGGCATCTCATAGTCACTGCCTCCCTCAGGCATCCACCTGCTCCCATGTGGGGTCCTCCACAGGCTGCAAACGGATCTCTTCTCCATTGTGGACTCATCCACAGATCACAGTCCATTCAACTCAAGTTCAGACTGGAGTTCCAGTCTCTCTAGTACAGCAGCATGGGAACAGCATCAATGCCCTGGTCCTCTGCCAGCCCAGGTGCATCCCTGGTGATCAGCAATCCAGCAACCAGCAAACGCAACCACTAACAAGCACTAGACTCTAATATACAGTCAGGAAAGCAAAAGGCAAGCCCCATGGGAAGCACGAGAACCTGCTCATTACTAGCTAAACATCACTAACAGCTGTAAATTCAATCCAATACACCCCAATCAAAGCTGTCTTTATCTTGAAGCCTTTGTCCTCCATGTTGGGAGCCAAAAAGAAGTGTCATGCTTTAACCCCAGCAACAGCCAAGCCCCA